>NW_025786600.1:0-38442 GCF_021130785.1 Homalodisca vitripennis
TTTTTATTTTCTTCCAATTCATTTAACTTCTTATACTCTTTAAACTTACATTCTCCAATATCATTTAACTCTTTCAAGAACTCCATTTAAATAGAAAAAAATTCAAAGTCAAAAAGTGCAAAAACCCATTTCTCGGTCGACCTTTTCTCCTCCCTCTGTCTCTTCTCTCTCCCTCTCTTTTTATGCCTATGACACGATCACTTCTGCCGTTTATAGGCTAGGATCTATATTCAGGCTAGAGAGAGAGAGAAGAGCGAGATTACGGATAGAGAAATGGTTCCGGAATACGATCTGAATACTTCTGAACTTGGTGTTTCTCCGCTATGGCCACTCGCATTGAAACAGTTCAGAAGTAAACTTCCTAACCGACCCAAACAGAATTCGCGGACATATATTACTCAGCAACACAATAACAAACAGCCCATCGAGAAGTAAAAATTTTAAGAAATTAATTTAAAATATAATTTGAAAATTACAAGTAAACAAAATGTACGCATATTTAAAATAGGTAAAATTATCTAACATTTTTGAAAAAGAAAAATGTTATAATAGTAAACGGGAACACAATTTTTATTCTTAAAAGCCAAATCTGCATTACCGACATTTTAGTTCCGAAAGATTGCGCTGTGTGTATCAATGATAGTCGAGGTGTGCTACTACAGACCGACCATCACGATAATCGCTTCGCCTGCGTCATATCCGTAGTGATATCACGCCGTGAGAGGCGCAATCGTTGGTTTACAAGCACCATTTAGTTAAATAAATTTTTCTATCTAAATGGAGCGCGATAAAATATCATGTCCGTTCTGCAAAATAGAAATTTTAAGAAAAAAAAACTATGATCGCCATTATAATTTCTAAAAGTCATGAAAAAAAAACAAGCAAATTTACAATAATGAACTAAATTATTTAAGACAGTGGGCTAGAGAAAATAAAATTGCCGATCACGAAAACATGTTTAATATTGAGAAATTACGTGAATTAAAGAGAAATTTCAAAGTTGAAAAGAAAAATCTCGACACTATTTTAATGATGAAAAACTTCATTCAATAGCTGAAAAGTTGGCTATCGGTACTAACGATAAAAACCAAGTCTGAAATGATCGAAGAAATTGATAAAACTCTTAAAGTAAAATCCGAAAATATCATTGATGTAGAAGTTTTATCCTCAATACACGGTCTTTTCAAGCAATACATTTTAACAAACTTGAACGACAATTCCATGTCAATTTACAAATATCTTTCAATTTATGCGGTTCAGAAATTAAAAGTTTAATCGAGAAATTTCAAGAAAATGTTAAAAATATGAAGGGCTATCTCTCTTTGGAAATGCGAATACGAACGAACTTTAGTAAAACGGTGAACCACAAACATGTCTAATGTATTTTACTATCAAAGCAGACGAAATCTTTGACGTAAACGACTTTATTACTAAGCAATTTAATAAATTAACACATCGAGAACAAACGAATAATCCAAATAAAGGTTCCGGATGGACATTTAAAAGTTGTAAACAACTAGTTTTTGAGCCTTAACAAACACGAAATGATGAATGCAGGATCATACATCGATTTACCAAAGAATATCAAAGATAAAAAAAGCTTGTATAAATATAAAAAATAGAGATGATTTTTTGCTTTATTTACTCAATAAGATGTGCTATTGAAAAACCAGAAAAAAGACTAGTGAACGTGTAAAGCAATACGAAAAATTTTGTGAATGACGAAATATTTTCAGGTTTTGAGTATTCCAATGTCTCTGAAAGATATACCAAATATTTGAAAAAACGAAGCTACAATTCCAAGTATAAGTATCCAACAATGTCTATCAATGTCTACAGTTTTGATGAAAAATATTAACATTGTTTCCGTTTACAAATTTCTGAAAAATATGACGCTGAAACAAACATTGATTTATTGTATGTTAAACAAGATGATAAATCTCATTATGTTTTGATAACCGATTTAAAATAAGCTTGTTTCTTCGCAGTTGTCTAAACATAAAGAAAAGAAAATTTTTGTGTAGAAGATGTTTAAGCCATGTTTAAGCCATTTTTACAAATCTCTGGAGATTTAACAGATCACTTAGAAATTTGTAAAAAATCATGAAGTTTGTAAGCCAATTATGCCATTTCCAGGTCAAACAACTAAATTTACTAATTATCAAAAGAAATTTAAAACCATCCGTACGTAATTTATATGGACTTTGAGAGCATATTAGAAAAGATTCCGACATGTAAGAACAAATCCAGAAAAGATCAACTACAACCAAGATTCAGAGGCACATTCCTTATGGTTTTACTCTATATTTAGTGTCGACGAATGTGACCAATCGCATGTACAAACCGATATGTTATCGTGCACAAAAATGAAGAAGATTTGAAAAAAAAAACGTCCCGACAAAATTGTTTGAAGAACTCAATAAATTATCGAAATACATTAGCGAAAAAAATATAATTCTAAGAACATGAAACCTATGAAATTGACAGAAGAAGAAGAAATTTCGTATCAAAATTCAAACGTTTGTCATATCTGATGAATGGTCTGCTTATGATGTTGGGTCAATTCAGTATGGTTTTACTCCTGATAGTTGGGAAAAGATAAGAGTTATAATAAAGTGAGAGATCATTGTCATTTAACCGGCAAGTTTCGAGGCGCAGCTCATGCATGTTGCAATCTAAATTTGAAATTTCCTCAGAATATTCCCGTTTTCTGCCACAATATGTCAAATTACGATACTCATTTGTACATAAAAGAATTGGCTAAAACAATATGGAAATGTTGATTTGATTGCAAACACCGATGAAAAATATATAAATATATTCTGTAAATTCTGGATATGGCTATGAATTCGAAGGTGATAAGCCAAGAAAATTCATCAAGTTTTCGTTTGTAGACACGTTCAGATTAATGGCCTCGTCCTATAGAAAAGTTAGCTAAAAAATCTAAAGAGAGAAGACTTTCAAACATACAAATCATTTTATACAAGATGGACTGAAATGAGATAATAGAAAGACAGCCAAATGACGACGACGAGATTTTTTAAAATTCTATCTGGAAAAGGAATATTTCCCTATGAATTTATCGACAGTATTGAAAAACTTGATTACACAGAAGAAGAATTGAGAATTCAAGATTTCTATTCACTTTTGACAGATGAGAGCATATCTGAGAAAGATTTTCAACACTACTTAAATGTTTGGAACAAATTAAAAGAGAAAAAATCTTGGAAATTACTCTGATTTGTACAATATCCAAGATGTTTTATTGCTTGCTGATATATTCGAAAATTTCAGAAACATTTGTCTAAATTTGTTACAAACTCGATCCATGCACAACTATCTAACAGCTCCCAGTCTTGCATGGGATGCTATGTTAAAATTAACGAAGATAGATAGAATTACAATTAATTAGTGATTATAATATGTATTTGATGATCGAAAAAAGGTATTATTCGCGGAGGCATTTCTCAGTGTATTAAACGATATGTGAAAGCAAATAAACAAATATTTAAAAAAGATTTTGATAAGACAAAGCCCGAAAACTATTTACTCTATCTCGATGCAAACAAACCTTTATGGGTATGGTCTTATGCAAAAACTGCCGTTTAGTGATATCAAGTGGATGGATCCTAAAACGTATACGAAAGAAGAGTGGCAAGAAACAATTTTAGAACTCACTGGCGACGAAGATTATGGCTATATTCTCGAAGTCGGATCTTGGATATCCCAACAAATTTTACACGAACATCACAAGGATTTACCTCTTGCTCCAGTAACATTTTAAAAACAAACTTTGCACAACTCTACTGGATTAAAAACTGAATACGTTGTTCATTCGAGAAATTTGAAGTTCTATTTGGAAACAAGGTATGATTTTGAAACATGTGAATAGAGTTATCGCATTCGATCAGAAGCCTTTTATGAAAGAATTACATTGATTTTAACACAAACATGAGAACCAAAGCTACAAGCGACTTTGAAAAGGACTTTTATAAGCTGATGAAACAACTCAGTTTTTGGAAAATCTATGGAAAATGTGAGAAAACAGATGTGATATTAAGCTTGGAAATGAAGAATTTTCAATGAAACAAGCTAAGAAAACAAATTTCAAATGCTTTAACATCTTTGACGACAACTGTATAGCGAGTCACATGTACAAACAAAAGGTTAAATTTAACAAACCGATTTACATAGGATTTTTCAGTTCTCGACCTCTCAAAATTGCTAATGTACGAGTTTTATTACAACAAATTAAAGAAGTTTGATCCAGATTTGAATCTGTGTTACATGGATACAGACAGTTATTTTCTAGAATTGAAACGAGATCCTTTTAAAATTATTAAAGAAAATATAGATGACTTTGATACAAGTGATTATCCAAAAGATCATGAATGTTTCACTACTAAAAAATAAGAAGGTAATAGGGAAATTCAAAGATGAGTTAAATAGCGAAGTTTTAGAAGAATTTTGTGGTTTAAGGTCTAAGATGTACTCGTACAAATATCTAGATAAAAACCCAGTTAGGTGTAAAGGAATTAAGAGAAGCGTTGTAAAATAAAACAATAAATATCGAAAACTTGAAGAGATGTTTGTTCGAAGATAAAGAAGAATTTAGGGAGATGACAGTCATCAAAAGTTATAAAACATGAGTTGTACACTGTTACCATAAACAAGCTGGGCACTGAACGCTAAAGATGATAAGAGAATTGTCCTAGAAAATAAGATCGATACAGTACCGTATGGCTATAAAAATGAAGCAAAATCTGATATATTAGACGAATTAAATAAACTTGGAAACTTTGATATGTAAATGGAAGATGATTTAATTCACTGTCACAAAGTGTAAAAAGAAAACGAAAAATATAGATTCTAAAATTGTTCAAACTCAAAATGGATTGTATAGAATTGCTGCAAAATGTTCAAAATGTAAGACAAACAAGAGTAAGTTTATAAAGAATCCAAATCCAAAACCTGTTAAGCAAGAATTGAAGACTAAAGATGAGATAGAGATTGAAGCTCGAGAAATTCATGCACCAGTACGAAAAAAAGTTTAAAAAGAGAAAAATTATAACATTAGGAATTGACGATTTATGGGCAGCAGATTTAGTTATAATGTCTAACTATTCAGATCAAAATGATGGATTTAAGTATATGTTAAATGTTATTGATACTTTCTCAAAATATGCTTGGTCAAGAGCTATCAAAAGAAAAAACGGCAAGGATATTTCAAAAGCTTTCGAAGATATAGTAAAAGATGCCATAAGGATCAATCACAAACCTCCTAAACCCTACTTCATACAGATAAGGGTTTAGAGTTTAAAAATAAAGAAATTTAACGATGTTTTGAGGAAATACAACATTAAGATTTATCATACTGAAAACGAAGAGAAATCAAGTATTGTAGAGAGATATAAACAGAACTCAAAATGAGAGAATGAAAGTAATTTTTGAGATTAATAAAAACTTTAAATGGATCGATATTCTTCAAAAAATCGTAAACAATTATAACGATACAGTTCACAGCACAATCAAAATGAAACCGAAAGACGTAGATAAGGATGCAGAAAAGGAGTTATTAGAGACCGTTTTTCAAGTTATGTTCCACCTGAAATTCACACGAAAACTAAATTTAAAGTCAATGATCATGTAAGAATTGTTAGTAAAAAAACAAACATTTTCAAACAAATATAAGAACAATTGGTCAAGAGAAATCTTTGTGATTTATCAAATTAATAACACAGATCCTGTAACTTATAGTATAAAAGATTTAAAATAATATGAAGAAATAACCGGAAAGTTTTATGAATATGAATTGAAGAAGTCAAAACTGTAATATAAATTTTCTATATATAAATGGCGCATCAAAAGAAATGTACAAAGTGCAAAGAATTTAAAGATTTAAATGAATTTTATAAAGATAAAAATAGGAAAGATGGAATGCATTATAATTGCAAAGATTGTGAAAGGGAATATCATAAAGAATTATATGATAAAATAGAAAAATTAACTTTGGAAGATAAAGAATGTCTTAAATGTAAAGAAACTAAAAAAATTTCAGAGTTTAATAGTGATCACTATAGTAGAGATAAGAAAGACTCATATTGTAAAGATTGTGTAAAGAAGAATCTTCATAGATTATATTATGAAGATACTCAATGTGAATGTGGAAGAACTATAAAAATGGTTAAATAATTATCAAAAACATTTACAAACCAAATATCATAAGTTAAGAGTTTAACCATTTTCATTGTGTAATAATTTTTTCTATTTAAATGGAGTCTCAAAAGAAATGTACAAAGTGTCAAGAAGAGAATAGAAAAAGACTGTTATTGTAAGGAATTATATGATAAAATGAAACAAATTAACTTTAGAAGAGAAAAAAGTGTTACTTTTGTAAAGAAATTAAAAAATATTTCTGAATTTTAATAACTGGCAGTATAGTAAAGATAGAAAAGATGCTTTTTGCAAAGATTGTGCTAAAAAAATTTTCAGCGAAAGTTATAAAAACGAAATGCCTTGCCTTGTGAATATGAAAAAAAAATTCTACGATGGTTACCTAGTTATGCTAAACATTTACAAACAAAATATAATAAATCGAGAGTTTTTAGTAAAATTTAGAAACATTTTCATCGTGTAATTTAGATATTCTATAAATCAGTCGAGATTCTGCCATATTTGTAGTAAAATGATTTCCGTTGTATAAAATATTCAAAGATTCTTTCATTTGGTTGTAGAGATTGATAGAATTTTGGTTCGTCATCAATGAACAAAATTTCTAATTCAGGATAATTTATTTTTAGATGTTTTAATCGGTTTTGGTATTTCTCGTTTCTGAGCTCTGATAAACGTAATAAGGCCATTCCCACATGTGATTCTTCTTAATTAACACAAAAACATGGTGTTTTTTCTTATCAAAATCTTTACATACCATATCTCTCTTCATTAATTCCATTCGCAATTCTTGATTCTTTCAATGATTTCATTTCATCTTTAATTTGTAACTGTTTTATTTCATCTTTTAACTGCTTATTTTCGTTTTCAAGTTTGTACTCGCCATATTTTCTAATACTCGGTAAAAAACTTCTTCTAAAACCCAATTTTGAAACGTTTCTGCAATATTCATTTTAGATTTCAGTATTAAAGAATATATGGCCTGGTTCATTGATGAAAATAGTGTCTGGATGTAATTTTTGTAAGAGTCGCGATTCGATACCCTTGTCAGAATCTATGTTTTCAAAGCTTTTTTTGTATTTTTCTTTAACATGATCTATGATAGCTTGTCTCGTATTTTTAAATTCCAATATTTCTGCAACATCTTTAGCCTTAAACCAAAATTCATTATTTTTCCGTCAACAATTGTAAAGATATGTTTGCTTTTAAATCTAAGTTGATTATTGAGTAGGTCTACAACTGACTCCATTTAGATAGAAAAGAAATTTAAACTAGTAATTTTTATTTCAGTATAAAGTCCAGATTCATTGATAAAAACAGGGTCAGGATGAAGATTGTTAAGGGGGCCATTCGAATAGCCCCTTGTTTTTTTAAGTAAAAAATATTGAATTTTGTCATCATCATCAACTCATTTTTATTCCTTTTTCAATCTTAAATATATTGTTGTTTTACTCTCATTATTTAATAAATTTTCCCTCAGAGTCTTGAATAGTCAGAACGATTTTTTGAATTCTTTTAATATTTTTTCTAATTGGAATATAATCGATTTCATTCGGTTTTTCACTGATTTTTGATCCATAAGCAACATTTGGGAAAAAATGTGTACAAAAATTTCCGATTCTTTGTGTAAATGTTCGGTATGATTTTCAAAACTAGGTTCAACGAGATTGCAGTGCACTTCAATTACATCGAACGGTCTAAATTTTTGGCGTTTTATTTCCTAAATATACCTGATTTGGCTCAATAGTTTCTTGAACAAACCCTAAACAAATCTACAATAATTGCTGAAAAACATTATTCTTACTGGTGATTTTATTTGAATTTTTATTAGAGAGATAATTTTTTTGCATTTCAAACTTGTTTTCGTCAAAGTTTAAAGATTTATCTGATTGTTTGAATGTTTTCAGATAATTTTTAAGGGAATTTTTTTATTTGATCGAAAGTATTAATATTCCTTTGTTTAAACCATAGTATTTTGTTATGTTCTTCTCACTAAATCCTACTATGCAATAAGGGAGAACTTTCACTAATATTTATTACAAAATTGTCGGAATAAAAAACCGCTTAAACCGATAAAATAATTTTGATTCTTCCTCTAAGTGTATAGGATGTTCCAAGTTTAAAACTAATTTAGAGCTTTCTGAAGTCAACTTGAACAGCTTCATTTTCGCAAGCGTTGCTTCAAGATGAAAATCTTCTATTTAAATGGAGAAATTTTTAAAGCAAAAAGATCAGATAAAACTTCAAACGTTTGAAGAAAATAAGAAAGATCAACCAATCAGATTGTTAATTGTTGGTTCAAGTGGATGTGGAAAAAACAACTTTATTATTGAATTTTATCTTACAATAGGTTGATTCCTTATTCCAATTTGTATGTTTTTAGTAAATCTTTAGAACAAGACGCCTATAAAAAATTACAAGAAAGATTTGAAAATATTGAGAAAAACTTAAACAAAAAAATATCACATTTTTATAATGCTTCCGAGGACATAGTTCC
The DNA here is from genome assembly GCF_021130785.1 of Homalodisca vitripennis. Taxonomy (NCBI): domain Eukaryota; kingdom Metazoa; phylum Arthropoda; class Insecta; order Hemiptera; family Cicadellidae; genus Homalodisca; species Homalodisca vitripennis. Next base: position 8,669 of record NW_025786600.1, read on the forward strand.
ATTAAGCGAATGTAAACCGAATTCTTTAATCGTTTTTGATGATTGTATTTTGGAAAATCAAGACGTTATCAAGGAATATTTCGTAATGTCCCGTCACAAAAAATATCTCTTGTATCTATCTTTCCCAATGCTTTTCAAAAGGTTGATAAACAAGTTATAAGAAATAACCTGAATATGTTGTGTATTTTTAAGCAAGATGATCACTATTCGAGAAAAGATTTATAACAATTATGTGGGATCTGATATGAGTTTTAACCACTTTAATGAATTATGTGATAAAATTTGGAAGGAAGACTACGGATTTTTAACTATTAATCTAACTTTGAAGCCTAAAAATGGCAAATATTTGAATAAATTTTCCAATATAAAAACGTGTGATAATCTAGTTGTTTTCATGTTTTTTACGTTCACGTTTACGTTTCGTGTTCTCGTTTTTACGTTCCACGTTCACGTTTTACGTTTCACGTTCGTTGTTTACGTTTTCACGTTCGTGTTTCACGTTCCACGTTCACGTTTTATGTTCCGTGTTCACGTTTTCCACGTTCCACGTTTACGTTTCAAAATTTTCCTAAATAAATGGCGAACGTAACTTCAGAAGAAGCAAAAAAACTTGATCAAATAGAAAAGAAATTAATCAAAGAATTTAAAGAACAGATTCGAATTGATGAAAAAGAACAAGAATTTATTCAAAAAATTTAATCAACCTGTAACATCTGCAATAAAAAATGTTGAGGGCAAAATTGAAAATGTTTTAAGCGATAATCAAAATTTGATGAATTTGGTTCCAGTTGTACGACAATTTGCTGATATTTCGATACCAGAATCTGAGTTTGAATTGCCAAAATTACCATCTTCAACACCATTTAGACCTCGAATCATTGAAGGACTCTACCATAGTTGAACCAATAAGTCCTGGAACAACGGATATAATAATTGGTGAAATTGGTAAAAAATTTCTTCCTAGAGCAAAGGATGATAAATTTGGTTTGTATTGGGACAGAAAAAAGAAAAGTTTTATGATTGGAAATTTGCCCGTGAATTTTGAAGCATAATGATATCATTATTAATGAAAAAACATATGAAGGGAAACTCAAGGTTTATGGAGATTATTAACAGGCACTGATGTTCCAAAAGACGGTTTATATTCTGAAGAAGACTTGAAAAAGTATACTGAAATTTTATGGAAATCTGATTCAATTTACAAAAATAATGATCCATCAACTAAGAAACCAAAGTCAAGTAAAGGTAAAAAATTATCTCAATTTTTGAATTCAAACCAATTTGGGGGAAAAACGAATCGAAGGATCAGGTGTTGTAAGAAAATACAGCGATAATAAGATTGAATACAGATATATCGACGATTTGACAAAACTCGATGGAATTATTAATTATATTTATGCTCAAGAAAAGGCTGGAAACAACCACAATTTTTTGAACGAAAAGAAAGCGATTAAAGATTTTATTTCGAACAAACTTGATGAAATGATTGAAAAAACCTGATGGAATTAAAATATTTAAAACGAGTTTTGCCGGCAATAAGTTCATCTATGATTGAGGGTAGTGGACTTTTGAATGATTTTATCAACAATTTACCTTTTGAATTACACGTACCAACTTATCAGTATCTGGGGCCTGGCACAAAACTCGAGAAAAAAAGACTAAAAAGAGGAGATCCTGGTATAAATAAATTAGATCAAGCTGCTATGGAACACGATATTTTTTATGCAAAACATAGAGACACAAAATTCCAGGACATATCGCAGATAAGTTTTGCAAGATAAGGCAATGGATAGATTTTTATCAAAAGATGCTAGTTTAGGTGAAAGATTTGTTGCGCTTCCAACAGCTGGAGCAATGTTTTTGAAGAGAAAACTAGGAATGGGAATCGAAGAGAACTTGAAATTTTAACTATATAAATGGAGGTGAACGTAAACTTCAGCAAAAATCAGAAAGAAAAAATAAAATCCGCTTTTAAGAAGAAAATACCCGTTAGTATTCAATTTAAAATAGATCAACTAAAAAATGGCGAAGATAAGATATTTTTAACAAATAGACAATACAATAAACTCGAAAAAACATAAGAAAAAACAATTATAAAGGAAACCAGAATAGAATTTTCTTATAATCAGTTGAAAGACACTCAAAAATGGTGGACTTTGAAAGGATTTATTAGATTTTGGAGAAAATATTCCAGTTGTTAAAAATGTTGCTCCTTATGTTCGTAAAGCTGCTCCAATCGTTAAAAAGGATGTGATTCCTATTGTTCGAAACATTTTAAATTGGTTAGATAAAGAGTTGGAAGATGTTACAGGATCTGGATTAGATGAAAAAACTTTGAATTACGTGAAATCAAACATTGAAAAAAAAAATTTAAACCTTTAACATTCGGGGAATTGGAAGAAATCTGCAAAAATATTAAACATTTTAGAGGAATTTTTATGAGAGATACATTACCTGAAATAGTTAAGAAATTTGAATGTGGAATTGTGAATTTAGACTCGATTATGGGAAGTGGGAACACATTGGATTTGTTATTATAAAAATGATAAGAATGCATATTATTTTGATTCGTATGGAAGAATTGAGGACAAACCACCTATAGAATTGATTAAATATTTGAAAAAATCAAGCGTCTACTACAATGATTCTCAGATTCAAGACTATAAAGATCCCCCAATTTGCGGTCATTTATGTGTTTTTGTGTTGAATGAACTGAGTACTGGTAAAGATTTTAAAGAAGTTGTTAACAAAATTATTGCTTAATAAATATGGATTCACAAAATATTTTTGACGTATTTGGAACAACAAATTATTCAAAATGTAGATAATAGTTTGAATTTTGATAGTTTGAGAAATGAGTTTGATAACAAGTTTAGAAAATGTATTACAAAACCTTCCAGATTCAGATATGTTTGCTGTCGAGATTGAAGATTTTAAAGCAGAATTTGATAACAAACTTGCAAATTTCATGAGTTCAAATGAAGTTGCTGATAAAATAAAAACATTGGAAAAAGAAGTTGATGATGGTGTAAAAAAATTATTTACCAATTTAATGTCTCATATCGAAAAAGCTGATGAAATTACTGAAGCGATCAAAGTTGAAAAAGAATTATGTTAGTTTGGCTAATAAGAAAAGAATTGTCGGTGTTCGACCTGGTATTGACAAACATGATGTTGTTGTTAAAGAACAAATTTTTAAAACCTCTAAAATTATCAGAAAACATCGATATTGTTGATTTACATGATCCGAATGTTATAAAATGCCTTAGATTTTAAAGGAAAAAGAATTAGCAGTGTTTAGTAAAGGAATTAATCCATTTGATGTTGTTGTAATGATTCAATTAGAAGATCATATTAAAATGTTTTAATGAACTAAACAAAAATTACGAGAATCATAAACAGCATGTTAAAGATTTTACAACAGAAGTCTATGACAAGTTAGAAGCCAGAAATAGAAGATCAGTAGACGATGTTGGTGAAATTACTTGATAAAGTAAATAAACTAGAAGAAAACTTTGATATATATAAAAATACTGTTAATGAAATAATTAGTGTAGCAGTTACAAAAATTCTGAAAAATTTTGATACAAGTTTTAATGAGAAAATAAACTTTTTTGAAGATTTTAGTACACGTTTCAATGAGAAAGTAACACATAATAATGAATTACTTAAAAGAATAGATGATCGATACTCTTTATATCTCGATAAAGTAAATAAACTAGAAGAAAAACTTTAATAAATTTAAAAGAAGATGTCGATAAAACTTTTGAAAACATCGACAACAGATTTAATGGAGTAGGTGGTTACGATGACTAATTTTCCTTATATAAATGGCGCTCATATACTGTGTGAGGTGCAAAGAGGAAAAACTGCCACGAAAATGATTATAAAATACTATGCAAACATCAATGGAGTTAAAAGAATTTCTGGAAAATGTGCTGAATGTAACGCTAAAAAGAGCCAATTTATGAAAACTTGATTTTGAAATTTTTTTCTTAATAAATAGAGATGGCGGGACATTACAGTGCTTTTCGATCTTTTTATAATGCAACACGAAAGAGATTTGAAAAAAGAACATTGGGATGATATTTCTCAAAAATATGAATTATCCGAAGATATGATGAGATTATAACGTAAACAAATTGAATTGGTATAACATTGCTAAATATCAATACTTTAATCATCAGAGTTCATTCAAGAAAATATACATTATCAATTAAAAGATCATATGTCTGTTCTTTGTCTCTATCAACACTTGAAGTATAAAGTTTTTGGATGAAAATAAAGATACAGTTGATTGGAATAATATTATAGATAGCGGTTACTATCCTGTGCAGATTTTATTGAAATATGTGGCCGAAATCGCAAAATTTAAAGGAAGAGAATCCTGAATATGACGAAGTAGATCATTAAATAATGACTCTAATCTTTTATAATTATTTTTACTAAAATTTTGTATCTTTTCTTATAAAAACGTACATTAGATCGATGAAAAAATGATATGTTTCTTATACATTATGTTTAAAATTTCTAAATTTTCTCTTATTAAATGGCGGACTACAGAAAGTATGCTAGTGATATTGAAAGGCGCGAGAGTTTAAAAATTTCTATCCAATTAGTAAACAACATTTGAATGAACCGAATAAAAGAACTGAGTTTAATATTGATTTTGGAGATAACTTTTGCTCGTCTAACTTCCAGTTTTATATTTCTGGAACTTTAACAAAACAAGATGGTTCAAGCATATCTTGGAACTGATAATGTTAGATTAATCGATAATTTTATACCGTTTTTATTTTCTAAGATTGAAGTAAGAAAACACAATAAATTGATAGAAGAAGTCGAAAACTGTGGCCAATTAAGCACAATTAAAGGAAACTATTTCGTATTCAAAAAGTGATGTTATTTCTCAAAACTTCTAATGGCTTTGAATCAGATTTTAAATTTGGTGTTTTTTGAAGCAGCTGGGAAATTTATCTCATTTTGGATTTAGGATTTTTTGAAAATGTTACTATTCCGATCTATAAAGGAGGATTTTATCTAAGTTTTATAAGAGCAGAAGACGATGATGTGATTCTGAAGACTGCAACTGGAAATGTTATGCCTGTTGATGGAAAAATAACAATTACAGATTTTTTATTAGAGTTCCAATGATTGATTATAAAATCACGAGTAAAATAAGGTTGATTGATGAAATTACAAAAAGTCAAAAACATTATGTTTAATTTTCTAGATTGGCAATGTATTGAACAAAAGGGTATTTCCGGAACAACTTATTCGTTCGATATCACAAATATTTATAGAAATATCTTCAATCCCAAGTTCGTTATCATAGGTTTTCAAACAGATAGACAGAATAATCAAGAAAAAAATCCTTCAAAGTTTGATAGTTTTGGATGTAAAAAATATCAGAGTAAAATTGAACGGTTTTCTTATTATCCAGATGAATTACAAAAATTTAAACATTTCCGGAGGTCTTTTCAGAATCATGTATCAGATGTATCAAGATTTTAAGAAAGTTTACTGTAATAATAAGGAAATGTATTACAATCCTAAAGAATTTTTTAGCGAAATAGACCTATTTATGTCATTGATACAACAAAGAGTTTGACAAATATTTCTGGTTCAAAGAACGATATAATTATCAATATGGATTTTCAAAAAGCTGTTACAAACGCGATTTGTTATGTGGTTGTGGTTTCTGAGAAATTTTTAGCCTATGATGTGATTAAGAACGATATTAGAGAAATTCAGTAGTTAATGATGTTCATATTATTCTCTTTCATTCCCTCTAAAACTTCAAAAAATATACTCTTTCGCTGATGAAAAATCTCGATTTCTTCCGGAATAATCTTTGTAATCATAGACAAAATATCCTAAATAGTTGTACAATAGAATGAAATTATTTCTATTTATCTCTGTTGTAGAAATGTAAACACAAACATTTGCGTTTGAAAAATTTATACATCTCGGCAGACTTAGTTCCATAATCTCCATTTAAACAAAAAATCTTTCTGTTTAAATGGAAGAGTATAATGCCAACTGTTACAAGTGTTCTAATAGAGGAGAAATTATCGATAAAAGATATTTAGTTTTGTAGAGGTTGTAATTTAATTTTGTACGAAAGACCTAAACCTAAAGAAATTTCGAAATAAACTAACACATTTGAATAATCTGCTTATGAAATTACAATACGGAGACAAGAAGCAAACAAAATTTTGTTACAGAATTTTAGAAAACAGAATAAAAATTTTTACTTATCTCTTGGAAACCGTTTTGAAAAAATTATTTTCCTTTTCAAAGAATACATTAGGTTTGTAGGTATCGATACACACGTTTATTATGAAAAGATTTTACCTATAATTCTTTCACTATTTGGATATTGAATTTGATTACGATTTTAAGCCTGAAATCTTTGATGATTTTATAGTACATTTGGAGAAATTAAACGAAGAACCTCGTGAAAAGAATGCGGTTTTACTCACATTCTCCCCGACTTCTCGAGTGATTGTTAGTAAATTTCATTTTTTCCGTCTTTAAATTTTTTCTATTTAAAATGGAGTTCTTGAAAGAGTTAAATGATTATTGGAGAATGTAAGTTTAAAGAGTATAAGAAGTAAATGAATTGGAAGAAAGGAAGAAACATAGAATCTTGAATTTGGAGAAAAATGAAGGATAAATTCGGGTTTACAATAATTGCCGAGTTGGAAGATTGTAAAGTACACTTGCCGAACAGATTTTTGACTGTTTTGGATGAGAAAAAGATTAAAGAATTAAACAAAAATGAAAAATTACACTTGATTGTTACTGGAAAGAAGACTATTAAAGATAAAGAAATTATAACAATTAACTTTGTAGAATAAAGTCTTAACTCTAAAACTTGCAGTCCCTCCCCACGTCATAGTACTGTTTTGATAAACCATAGTTGGTGTCTTTCTTCATAGGAATCACATGGAATATTATCTACAGTAATACCTTTTTGTTTCACCACAAAATGTGGCTATATTCTATAAGAAAAATTCTATAATGCTCTTTAATGAATTGTGTTGATAAATCTTGATACTCACAAAAATTCCTAAGAAATTCATCAATTAAGTCTTGATTATCTTGAAAGAACGTATAATATGGGAAAAATGTTCATAAAAAAACGATGAAAAACTCTCTGTTTGTTTATTTTTTACTTTCTTTTCAATATCTTTCGTAATTATATTAAATATGTAATCCCTTACTTTTTTAGTTTTTTGCCGATAGTAAAACACTCCATTAGACGTTTTTTCTGCAAAAGACTTTACAAGTTCTTTGAATTCTGTATCATTTAAGGAAAGTATCAACTGTTCTTTAAAATGTTTTTTGGTAATTCGTTGAACTCGTTAAAATTGTCTTTTCTTTGTAAAGTTTTTGAAATGCTAGAAACTGAAGAGAGCTTGGTGAGTTCATGTTGTTTATTTAGTAGAAAAGTTTTTTATTAAAGTACAGTATGTTTTTAGTAAAAATGTTTTAAATTGATTAAATTTTATTAAGATAAATCCTTTATTCCGTAGCAGATTTGACAACATTTTACAAAGCACAGCTTAAGAAAGTAGAAGCTCAGATTTGGTTAATTTTTTCATTCCACAGAGTAGATAGTAATGTACCGATCGCTTTTGGAGACGAACGACTGTAGATTCGGTTATTTTTTCATTGAGATTTTGCTGTGTTATTTCTCAGCTTCCTTTATGGTACATTGAACTGTATTTTACATCGCTTTTTCGGTCGGCTCCGAAAGTGCGCCAGGAACCCCATATTAACTATCTACTGGTGTATAGCATGACCTACTGCAGGTTACAAGGTTATAAATAAAACTTGGTATAGTTTCCCAAGACATAGCAAAAACAATGATTTGATTAAACTCTGTACTTTAGATTACTTGCAATGAAAATCAGCAAGTTTCTTCAAATTGGTATAAATATGACATGGACACCTAACTTACACCAAAGAAGAATCAAGGTCCTCTTCATTAACTGGTTGGTGTTAAAGTTGGCATTTTCAAAATACTAGATTTTTCCTTCAACATCAACTTCAGACTTTTTCTTTTTATGTTTTTTATGTTTGTGTTTTCTTGTGCTTCTTTATTGGCGTACCCATAAGCAATCCATCACCATCTGTAAATTGGAACAAACTTTAAAATAGAACTATATAAAATTCATTTATAATAGTTACTATATGAGTTATAATAATAACATGGTGGTTTGAGAGGTTATTAATATAGATTTACTATTGACGTTACAGTAATGAAACTAATGAACTGTTCAATCTTCATGACTTTAAATATTTACAATCAAAACCAATCAAAATTATAGATACTTTGGTATTATCCTGACACCACTACTTTTGAAAGGGTTTTTCTTAGTGGAGACTTAAGAAAAACTACATTATTAAAAAAGAACAGACTTTTATTTGAGTTACTGTGATATTACATATTATTATGACGATCAGTTCTAGTTTTTCTACCTCCCAAAAGAAAGCGATATCAACGAGGAGGCCACTCTTTTTCCTATCTACTAATTGTTATTACGCGATATAAGTAGATTTAGGTTAGGTTATCATAAAATATCTTACTAGTAGTACCAAAGTTTAAAGATAACTACTACAAGCGCTCACGTGATCTATGCTTGATTTGAGTAAGTTACTATCTCGAGGGATAATTTTTCTTTTTTTCACCAGAAGTGAGGGGTGAACTTTTCTGATGTCAGATCACGTTGGACGATCTGGCACTTGATCTGAGGTCGGAAAATACCAATCAAAAATTCCCCTGGCAATCGGTCTAGGGAAAAAAACATCACTCAAGGTAGTACCTAAATTCAAGCTCATATCATAAGAGCACTCATTAACTTTTTATAATATTATGTATTTACCCTACTTATATAGCCGAAAAATAGTAGATGGTGACAGAGTGACTTTCTTCTTGCCAAAATTACTTTCTTTTGGGAGGCAGTCCACCATAATGGACAATGTTAATTTTTCACAAACAAAGTTTTATTACTAATAATGTAGTTTTAGATTTTTACATCTCTGGTAAGAAATCGCTTCCAAAAATAGTGGCCTCCAAAAATAATATGAAAGTACCTAACCCAAATTCAAAGAACGATAAAAAGCCTACAATAGTTAAATTGTTGGCTTTATGTATAATATTTGAAAAATAAATTAAAAATCTAAAATAAAGTATTAAAATTTACAACAACAGGAAAACATACTTGCACATGCATATACATACGTGCATAAAAAAAAACACACAAACTAATCATTAAAAAGATATGTACAAGTAATCAATTAATATTAGTTTTATAAAACACTTCAATATATACACTAATACAAATAACATTAAAATATACACACACATTACAGGAACTTTTATTTTAACATGGCGATTCAGTTCTATGCTATGGCAGCCTACATACAAACCTATAAAGGATTATGTGGATGCCTACTCACATATGGCCACTGACTGGAAATACATTTTTTTATTTGTGTTACCATTGGTGATTTACTTATAATATCGCTTTATTACACCAACCTATTAAATATTATGTTGTTTTATAACTCTAGACCAGTAACGACTTCAATAAAAATTAATCTGAGTCAATCTATATATGAAATGACCCAGAAAAAATTCTCAGGTTGCTTTGACCAATTGAAAAAAAATTTGTACATGTTATCCCTTATGACTCAGCAGTTCAAACAGAAATTTTTAAAATTTGTTATCTTATTCCATTTTGGAGAGATAACCATTTTTGTTCAGCCACACCGACCAGTTGTTGCATTTACAGTCATTAGCAAAAAACTAAATATCTCAAAAATGTGCAATGCTACAGTTATGACACATATATACCAGCTTTTTTCCACCTAATAGCTTTAAAATCTCTCCCCAGTATGCAATCAAATTTTCCCTACTTTTCAGGATTGAAAATTCATTGTGAAGGAATGAAATGCCCAAGCACAGTACGAATACTTGCCAAAATTAGGTAAATAATTCTAAATTATATATTAATTTGGCTGCAGTATAGTAAGAGGCCACTACTGCAATTGTATCAGAGTACCAAATTAATCAATTATTAGAAATACTTACACCATCAAATACCAAAAGATTTTAATTACAGTTACTTAAAAATTAATGTTTTATCAGCTCTTTTTAATGTATTAAATAACAATATTGTTCCAAAATTAATTCAAACAAAGTGTAATCACTTATGGTATTTGAGTAATGGACGCTAGTATATTGTGTTGTGTCACTAGCTGTTTATCCTTAAAAAACAGTAAAAAGTAAACTAAAATGTTAAAACTGTTTTGTTATGTTTACATTTTATAGATACACAATAACATAGCCTAGATTGTTTTTATTCATCAATAAATTATTAATATTTTAAAATTTAAAACAGTTGAATTATGATATAATTCGAAATATATATAAACGTAATTTGTTGTCAATATTTTTGTTTCTATAGTTAGATAACCATACATATGATTCTATTGTGATGGTGGCCTCTTATTATACTGCAGCCATTCATTTAAAAAAATGAAAATGTCGTAAATTTTTAAACTTAATATTTATAGTTGGACAAAATTTAAAAAAAAAACTGATTTTTATACATAAGACCCAGCTATATAATAGTAAAACTAGAGTAAAAATGTCGGGTAGGGTACGATAAGCGGAACCCGGTTTTTTTTTATATCAAAATTGGCAAACAATATTACTTAATCATAACAATCGATACTGATTTAATTATTTTGAACAATTAACCTAAATAATCTATATAAACAGCTGTAAACACTTTTAAATAATACATGTAAGTGTAATGTTTCAATTTTACATGTAAGTAAAATTTTATTATTAAAAATGGCAGTCGATTTAAAAAAAAACTACACAGCATTGCTTTGAAAGATAATAAGACATGTTTTTTCTTGGCTTCAACATGTTGGACTCATACCGAAAAACTCATTATGTGAAATTTGTGGGAAAGAAACAACTTTAACTGTGAGAGGAGCAAAATATGGTTGTCTTTCAGTTTTCCCTAATTTTTGGTTATAATTTTTTTTGTTTTTTTTTTTAACCCTTTGCATGCCAACGTACCGGTATTACGGCCGTCGGCCTACTCAACTGAAAATCGCCCAATCGGCCGTAATATAGGTACGTCACGTTTTTCGCCTATAACTTTCTTATAGTTCATCTTATTTGCCGCGAACTTTTGACTAATCGATAATCGATTAGTTGCTTTGCAACCACAAAGTAGTTAATTCCTTTATGGACTGTTTGTTTGGTCGTATTTGAGCTTCGCAGCTGTTGAATTTGTTTGGTCGAGATTGAGGTTACGTTCGTGTTTTGTTGTTGGGGCATTTTTTACTATGCCCCCTTTATTAGAATTCATTGGTACTTTGGGATTATACAGACCACACCCAGACATGAATCGTTATTTGACATTTAGCTTCAACTGATTAATAGATTAGCGTTTTAGAACAATATTTCGTCGATATAAAACAGGAATTGTCTTATGGCAAACCCCCTCCCCATCCTCAGACAGTTGACATTTAGCTTCTACTGATTACTAGATTAGCGTTATAACAATATTTCGTCAGTATAAAACAGGAATTGTCTTATCGCAAACCCCTCCCCATCCTCAGAGGTCAATAGTCGAGCGGTGTAGTAGATAACGTGATTGCAGAGTCTCACCCCCGCCCGTTCGCTTTGTTGTACTTTCGTATTTTATACCCCTACAATTTCTCCAAAACACAAAAATTCAACAAAAACAAACATTACCAAACAAAAAAAACTAAACTCTTTATGAAAAAAAAAACAAAACTTGTTATTATTCTTGATCAAAACTTCCGCCACCCAAAATGCGAGTGCCTCCGGCCGAAGGTGCTTCCGAAAGCTCGCGCTGATGTCAACGAAAGAAAAACATCCCTCAGTTAGTATCTATCAGTAAATATAATTTCTAGAAGGTCTGATCAGAAATATAAATTGAATTGTAATGGAAAGGCCAATTATGTACTGTGCAAAAAACTTAAATAATCATGTGGATGCCGCGCGGGCCTGCCGTAATCGGGATTCTCGAGAAAGATAAGATAACACCACCACAATACCGAATCACAATACCTGGAAATGCTTGTTGATTGATGGAATGTTAGTTCTGTTACTCAAATACATCGTTTTATAACGTTCTAAGATCATTGAAAAAAGTTTAAGCGAATCTGACCTCATTAACACAATTGATAATCTTTGTAATTTTGTAATTAAAAAGTTATTTTTTTTCGTTCTACAATGTTTTGTTTATAATATATCTATAAATTTATATTTTTGTGTTCTTCATACTGGGTGTGGTTGGTATAATCCCAAAGTACCGATTTGTATAGTGTCAAATATTGATTTGTGAATATAGTGTAACATTACATACAACGTCATGCAAATTACAAAAACTGTGGCCCGTGGCACATTTAGTGAAAAAATCATAACTGGACTTCTATATAAGGTAGGCTTTTGAAATTTTGTAATTAAGTTAAGGGTTAGATATACTTTACTAGGATATAACAGGAAATCAGCATAAATTTTTTTTTAAACCACTTATTTGAGCTAAAAAAAAATGTTTTTTGGAAATTTAAAATTTTTTTTTCTTAATTTTTAACTTTTTTATAAGTTTAAATTACATTTATGCAACTAAAAATTTACCAACAGAACAAGGGCATTTCATAAGCAAAATAATGGTAAAAAAATCATCAATATCTGTTAAAAAATAAAAAAGTTATGATACATTTAGTGAAAGCTTGCAAAACTGCTGAAAATGCCCTTGGCGTTTCTGGGTAGTACTTTTGGAAAATGGGCTGGCATGCAAAGGGTTAAAGAAGAGACCGATCCCCTTTTAAGCCTTATTCTGTCCGTCCTCATGGGCCACTGGCCTGTGGCGGAGTATCTTGTCAAACAGAATAAGGGGGAGAGTCGATAGAGTACAAGGTTTGATGGTACTGATAAAAAGTACAATGGTCACAGACAGGATTTGAACCTGCGCTATCTCTAACTCAGACCCAAAGTCCAACGACTTAGACCGCTCGGCCATCGGCAACTCCCAGTGATTTGTTTGATCACTGTAAATATTAAATTCATATTTTAATTTAAAACGTATGATTGTTTATTGAGGACTATAGATACTTTTATATTGATTGATAGTCTAGGATTTGAGATGCGAATATTAAGATATCGATGATTACATTTCCTTCGATACAAAAAACCAGGTCCGCTTAACGTACCCTATCCAAAATCTCAAATTTGGTATTTGATTCTGTAGCAAGTTATGAATTTGAAACATTCAGAAAATAATAATGGAGCTTGAATTTTTCAAAAAGCAATTCAGGTACCTTGTATAAAATTTTAGATCCTGATTACGAACACTATAACAGGCCTACAGCTTGTTCAGTTTTCTTTTTGTATAATTAACCAAGGCCAAGAGAACAGCCTTTCAATCCTGAAGAAAACAACATGATTAGCCCTTAGTTTTCTGAGGATAGTCCCATCCCAACCAACATCAGCACTAAGGTAAACTTCAGAACATGATACTTCATTTCCTCAGGCTTGTTAGATTAGCTGTTACCCATGCAAGGTTAAACATGCTGGTTTGCAAATGTGTTTTTATTTCCACTGCCCACATATCATCTAAGCATGCCCAATGATTATATGAAGTTTTATTCAAAATGTAGGATATATGTCATACAACTAAAACTACAAACCCAAAACTGCTTCTTCTTCAGTGCTCCGTATCTTTCCTTTTCCCCATTAAATTTGACTAAACCCCTCTATTTAAAAATGAATATTGTACAAAACCTTTAGCAGTTGTGCAAGTAAAATACAGAGTCCAATCTAAAATTACTGTTCTTTATCACATGACACAATTTATTACAATGTTTACGGTTTAGGTTACACAATACTGCATCATATGAGTACAATACAATACATACAAACAATGAAATGAATGATGAAATCCCAACTAAAATGTCAACAAAATAGTAAACATGCATAGATTATACAGAACGTGTTCTATCCATGAATGAATAGTGAGACAGCTGATTAAACATTTGCTTTGAATGTACATTAAACCATTTTCTTCTTTCCCTTTTGGCCTTAGTATTTATACAGAGAAGCCACAAGAAGTTGTGTTTGTCTTCTAAATTGTATACAATTATAGTACTTCTCTCACTTAGAAGAAGTCACAATTAATTTCCATTGTGTAAATTATTAAATTTGCAAAGTACAAGTCAAGCACAAACCACTGTCCATGTCGGGAATACTACAATAATTGAATAATAAATATATTCTTAGGGTTATAATGTTACTAAGAATATTATGATATTTTATACAGTATATTATTGCAATGTCAGATAGACTGTGACTGATCTTAACTATAACAAAGCAATAACATCACATATAAAGAAAAAACTAGCTATATATAGGATAAATAACAAATCAGAAAACACAACTATAAATAAATAACTTAATACATGAATAGAAATAAGATGTTAACATCAACGATAAATAGCAGATTATAACTTAATAGTCAGTTAATTAATACATTACAAAAAGTTATTTTTAGATATGTACATTGCAGATGTGTGCGTGTTAAGTTTTTATGCCATTACCAAGGATTACTCAATTTTGCCGTGTGGACATTTGATCTGTCTTTTTAAAATCTATATTCTTCATCTGGAACCGAAGATTTCACATTCACTCGGTCTCAGAGGTGTAACTAACCTCCTAAAATGTTTTATATAATATATTTATATATATTATATATATATATGTGTGTGTGTGTGTGTGTGTGTGTGTGTGTGCGCGCGCGCGCGCGCGCGTGTGTATATAGCTTTAATAAAACAATTATTAAACATAAATCCTCTCTTTATTTCGTCTAATTAGACTTTTTCAAGAAAGAGAAAAGATTGAATAAACATTAATATATATATATATATATATATATATATATAATATATATATATATATATATATATATATATATATAACATCAATCCAACTAGTTTAAAAATCCAGCAGTTCAATGTTATACTTTAAATTATATCTATTTAATTTATTTTAAGGTGGAATTATTTAGATAGTTCCATAATACCTAGTGTAGTATGCTCTTCAATCAGATTCTCATCAAAGCCTTGTAACCTTGTTTATTATAATACAGGTATGGTGTATTGTTTCATATTTGATCTACTAATTGAAATAATAATATTATATTATACCTATTGTGAAAGAGATTTTACACACAATAATTTTGTATTATTATTTTTTTATTCGAGCAATACTCCGATAATTTTAATCTTAATCTAGTTAGTTATAATATTTGTGTAAAATACTAAGAACTTTCTATGTGTATTTTTGTACAGTCCTGATAGAAATTGTTGATGGTTTTTTTATTTTTTATGACTTAGGTGAATGTATAAATGGAAAATCCACTGTTTATACTTATACCAAATCAATGTAAAATCCAATAATTGCTGTTTGGTGATATGCCAACAAACTAAAATTAAATCCTGAGAATGGTCAAGATTTATCTCCATCTCTAAATAGTAGGCAACAAAACAATAGCTAATTTAACATTTTTGGGCATTGTTATGCACTTGAAATAAAATCTGACTTACAATAAAATAGTCATGTTGACCTGTTGTATTCAAAATAGTCAAAGGTATCTACATAAAACCGATCATTGAAAGGTACAGTATGTCTTGAACAGGCCCGTACTCAGACATGATTTTTCGGACAATATTTACCAGTACCTGGGCTTTCAGGGGGGCCGAGCTTAGCCCCGCCACACGTTTATTTGAAGAAAACATGTCGATAATTGGCGCGTGGTGTCAGGATATGACGGGGCATGGCCGAACATCTTTTTCGGGGCACGCCAAAACTGAGTTTGTGTAAATATGTGTGTGTATAAGTCATCTAGCATATGAGATTTTTTGTGGGCTCATTCACTTGGGTGATGATTAAAAGATTTTTATTTTACAAAAAAGCAAATAAGTGGAGCATCTAGTCAAGCTCATTCCAAACCTTTGTTTGTTGAACTGGGTATTCTTTCATTATCATCTGTGTATATACTTTCAAATTTATTTGATAAAACAACATTTTTCCAGTTTATAAATTAAAGCCTGGTGCATATAGTTATCCTACTAGAAATAAAAATATTGTAATTATTAAACGTCACAATAATACTCCCACTCAATTATTTCCATCTATTAGTTAGGTTTTCTAATGCACTGCCTACGAAATTGCATGAACTGTCACTTTTAAATAAATAAAAAAACACACTAAGGAACTTTTATTTGGCTTGCCTTATTATTTTTTCAAATTTCAACTTATTTTGTAAATTAAATTATTATTAATTCTTAACATACTAACTTTGTGCTGTACACTATGTTTTAATATAATAACTCATACATTATTTTATTTCAATAGCGCACTCAGTACTTTATGGCATGCACAATTATTGTACATTGATGTGTAACTTTGATTTAATAACATATATTGGTTTTAAATACAAACTATGAGTTCAGATGGTAAAACGTATTTTTCTTAGCGGTTAGATTCTGTCTGTTTGGGAAGAAGAAGGGAGACGATCAATTTACCAAATTAGTATGTGTTAGAGGTTAGTTTTAAATCGACGTTTGATGAAAAGTTACTGTATTAAGTTAAAATACACTTTGATTGATTCATCACACAGTTCATAAAAAACAATTTTTTCTTTGGTTCACAGAATCGCTAGAGTAGAGTAGTTTAAGTGATGTTTAAAATTATATCACACGTATCATATAGGTGCATTTAAACTACTTTGTTAATTTGCTGTTAAAACAAACAATAATATACTAATTTTGGTTGTAAAATCTTATCTAAGAAATTTAAAAACTATAAATTATCATGTTTTTACAACTTTCAAGACAAGTAAATGTGCAGTTATGTCACAAATATTTACCACTGGTTGGTGCCTATTCTGGGGCTTGGATTCAAAGGGGAGAAAAGTACAATTATTGTCACTATCCTCTTAATAGAAGTTTCACTACATCAGTTGTCAGTTGCAAGGAATCGTATTTGAGTGAAAAAATAAGGAAAGAAATAGACCTATCAGTGTTCAAAAGTGTTGATTTTAAAGAGTTGAAAAGTTCTCCGTTTTCCAGCTATAGTGTATGGATTTGGAGGAATTATTCCTTTTGTTTTCCCTCCATTGTATTTCATTGTTGGGTCTTACAGCCCATTTTTAGCAACATCTCAGTTGTTTTATGGTGCAACAATATTAGCCTTTGTTGGTGGTGTTAAATGGGGAAATGCCTTGGCCAAAGATAACATTTCTCATGATCAAATGGGTGTGAGTGTAATTCCATCTCTGGTAGCGTGGAGTTCCTTGTTAGTTCCTGAACCTCTTGGATTCTTGATTGTCTCATCTGGCTTGTTGGGTGCTCTTTATGTTGATTTGGTGTCCAGTAAATATCCTCCGTGGTTTCGTGCTATGAGATCAACATTAACAGGAATTTCAGTCTTTTCTCTTATTACTACGTTATTATGTCACATACTACATTAAAGAACAATATTAGGTAAAGAACAGCTGTAGTCTAATAGTACTGTTAATCTACACACTTTTTTTTCTATACGTTGAAAAAATTATCAATTCGTTAGATTAAATTCATTAGTCTAGTTAGTTTGTCAGGTTCTACATATTATGTTAAACTCAATTTTGTAATATTTTTTTAAAGAAAGGCCAACAAAATTAATCTACAATATTACAGTTTATCCTAGTTGGTGTTTTATTACAATGGTGGTTTTCTGTATCTAGTTTTTCTAATTGTGGAATTTAACAAAAATATATAAACATTTAAGGTTCCTCTGAATCTTGTTTTGATTGCTGGTTTAAAATTTTTTCACAAGTAAGTATCAAAGTTATATCTTAGTTATTTTTGTCATGTTTGTGTGCTTTTTAATCATAAATTGTGGTTTATTATTTATTTTGGTACTTTGGGATTATACCTACCACACCCAGACATGAATCGTTATTTGACATTTTGCTTAAACTACTGATTACTAGATTAGCGTAGAAACAATATTTCGTCAATATAAAACAGGTAATTGTCTTATCGAAAACCCCCTCCCCACCCTCAGACAGAGGTCAAAGTCGAGTGGTCTAGTAGATAACGTGATTGCAGAGTCTCGCCGCCCGTTCAGGCTGGTGCGTCGCTTGTTGTACTTCCGTGTTTTACCTGTACATTTCTCCAAACACAAAAATTCAACAAAAACAAACATTACCAAACTAAAAAAACTAAACTCTTTATTGAAAAACACTCAAAAACTTGTTTTTTATTCTTGATCACACTCTGCCACCCAAAATGCAGGTGCTGCCCAAGCCTGTGCTGATGTCGACGAAAGAAAAACATTCCTCGAGGTAGTACCTATCAGTAAAATATCAAATTCTAGAGGAGGCTGATCAGAAATATAAATTGAATTGTAATGGAAAGGCAATTATGTACCATGCAAATCTTGTGATGCCACGCTCTGCCCTAATCGGGATTATCGAGAAAGATAAGATAACAGCGACAACAATACCAATCACAATACCTGGAAATGCTTGTAATTTTGTTATTGTTATTAAACAGTTGTTTTTTCGTTCTATCATGTTTGTTTCTATAAATTTATATTTTTGTGTTTTTCATACTGGTTGTGGTCGGTATAATCCCAAAGTACCTTTATTTTTTAAACCTCATAGGGTAGGGTACGATAAGCGGACCCGGTATTTTATATCGGAGAATGTAATCATCGATACCTAATATCCGTATCTCAAATCCTAGACCATCAATTAATATAAAAGTATAGTCCTCAATAACAATCATATGTTTTATATTAAAAATATTAATTTAATATTTACAGTGATTAAACAAATTATTATAACAAAAATTAGGAAAACTGAAGACAACCATATTTGCTCCTCTCACAGTTACAGTTGTTTCTTTCCCAAAAATTTCACATAATGGGTTTTTCGGTACGAGTCCAACATGTTGAAACCACGTAAAATATATCTTATTATTTTTCAAAGCAATGTCGTGTATTTTTCTAAAATTGACTGCCATTTGAATGATCAAATGTTACTTAAAATTGAAATATTACCTTACGTGTATTATTTGAATGTGTTTATAGCTGTTGATATAGATTATTTAAGTTAACTGTTCAAAATAATTAATCAGTATCGATTGATTATATCGATTTTTATGGTTAAGTAATATCGTTTGCCAATTTCGATATATAAAAAACCGGATCCGCTTTATCGTACCCTCCCCACCTCATATAGCAGTCTCCTGATAGAGTGGAATATGATGACCCCGGTTATTATATTGATAGTCAATTTTTCAACGAACAGTATTTTTACACTAGAACCAAATTGATATTATCCAATGTTGATTAATTAATTTTAACAAATAAATGATCCGGTAGGGTACAATAAGCGGACCCACCGGTTGTTTTATATTGAAGAATATAATCATCAATACCTAATCTTCGCATCTTGAATCATAGACTATTAGTTTCTATAAAAGTATCTATAGCCCTAAATAACAATAATATGTTTTAAATTAAAATATGAGTATATAGGAAAACTCATAAATAAATAAGAAATTACATAAATAATAAACGAACCAGAACAAAATTGATCAAACAGGAAAAACTCATAAATAATTATGAGCCACAATTTATATGGTTTATGTCATAATTATTAAATTGTTTATAACTATACACACGTAATTATATATTATTACGTTTGTGTATAATAATAATTATTATTGTTATATACACACGTAATCGTATATATAATAAAGTAAACATTTTAATAGATTTGTTGTAAACATGATTTTCATTTATAAAAATTACAGTTAGCCTAGGATAACTTTAGAAAAACTAAATGAAATTGTTGTGTGAAATTGATAAGGTATAACAGTCCTAAATAGTTAGCCAAAGGAAAATTTTTGTGGCATCTGATCGGAGATCATTGTGCAGAGCATTCTCCTGAATCAGGATGCTAATTCTGCAGTGCCCACTGCTGCAGACTGAGTCCGACCATAGTCCCACCTGCATATTATATAGCCCACTATATAATACATAGCTACTATATAATACATATTATATAGCACATAATACATATGTATTATAATGTATATTATAATACATTATTTTCAATAAATTGTTGGATTCCATAAAAAATACTAATTATACAACAATGTTTTCTTTAAAAAGAAGAATTATTAATTGGCTAAATTTGGTAGAAGAGATCGTACTGAATTTCTTGATTACATCAAATTATAGACAATAGATGATGTGGGTTAGGATGGGAGGCGGAAAAATGAGTGCGTGGGTAATGTTTGAAATATACTGGAGAGCATATGAGTTTGTTTGGACAAGTATATAGCTAGTATGATTGTATGTATGATGGTTTGTAAGTATGTATTAGGAAATAAGTAATATAGTGTGAGCGAGTTTTAGTTTTTGAGTACATATGAGTGTGCGAATGTGTGTGTGTGTGTGTGAGTGTGCGTGTGCTGCACGCTCGCGTGTGTGTATGTTAATTTGAATGTGTGTCTTCTGGGGGAGGTCATGCGAGACTAATGTTGATGCCATAAATATAGATAAACAAACCCTCGATGATAAGGAATGGTGTGAATTTTGTACACAGTTTTTCCGATGTCCGTCTGTTTAACACTAAGAGTTGCACCAAGGCCTGTCCGTGGTCTTGATCTCCGACAGTTGGATGTTTTTGTCCTTCTAATAATTATTTCCATTCACTTACTTCATCTAGATACATTCTCGAGTTTAGTTTTATTTTTCATTCTATAAAACATTATTTTTACATGCTTAAATATATGATCAAACACTCCAATAAAATGAAAAAGTTTTATTTTGTGAGGCCTTTCGTGCTCAAAGAATACAACATCGTCAGACCCACATAACTGAAATAAAATGTAAAGTAATAATACAAACAATTTAGACTTAAATAAAAACATATGTCTTGAAAAATACAAAGAGATCAGATTTTAAAGGCCAGGAAGTATGTCTACTGTATATGTTAAAAATTTATATTTCTTTAGATTAAAGGCATAGTAACGGTGA
Organism: Homalodisca vitripennis; assembly: GCF_021130785.1. Lineage (NCBI taxonomy): Eukaryota > Metazoa > Arthropoda > Insecta > Hemiptera > Cicadellidae > Homalodisca > Homalodisca vitripennis. The sequence continues at coordinate 29,823 of NW_025786600.1, forward strand.
ATTTTTGTAGAGGGTCCAGGCTCATTATTTACTATTAATTTTTGGTTCTTCTGCATAAAAATAGTTTTCGTAAGCATCAAGGAATTTGTTCGTTTTTGGACTTCTTTTAATAATTTGACTTGTGAAAAGCAGTGTCCAGTATGAAGTGCATGTTTCGCCATGGCCGATCTTTCCTCTTTGTTGATACTTCAGACATGCTTTATGTTCCTTTTACTCTCTTTTTTATTTTCCTTTTTGTTTGGCCAATATATTTTAAATTACAGTTGTCACGATTAATTTGATATATTCCAGATTTTTCATCATCATCTATTTTATTCTTTGGATTTTCCTAATATGTTTTTTAGTTTTATTTGGAATTTTGAGGATACATTTAATACTGGCATGTGTTTTAAAAACTTTTAGCAATTTCTGTAGTTAAATTGTTGTAAGACACAGATATCCATTTTTCAGGTTCTTTGCATTTAGTTTGATAGAGAGTTGTCTAAGAATTTCTTTCAATCATTTTCTTTTTCTTTTTATATCATGTTATCAATCATTTCAATTTTGTAACCATTAAATAATGGCAATTTCTTTAATTTTTCTTTACTTCGTTTTTATAATTTTAAAATTGATAGAGGGGTATGTAATAGCCTGTGGATTAAACTGTGAAAAAAGCTGCTCCTTTTTTGTGAAGGGGGATGAAATGAATCAAATGGGATAAATCTGTCATTTTGTGTTGATTTTCTATATATGTCAAATTCAAAATGGCCAGTTGTATTTTTTGTAATTAATAAATCTAGAAAATGGGAGTTGATTGTTATGTTCTATTTCATTATTGGCCAAACAAAAAGGAAAAATAAAAAGGAGAGTAAAGGAACATTAAAGCATGTCTGAAGTATCAACAAGAGGAAAGATCGGCCATGGCGAAACATGCACTTCATACAGGACACTGGCTTTTCACAAGTCAAAATTATTAAAATAAGTCAAAAACAACAAATTCCTTGATGCTTACGAAACTATTTATATGCATGAGAACCAAAATTATCTAGTAAATAATGAGCCTGGACCTCTATAAAATTCACCGTTACTGCCTTTAATCTAAAGAAATATAAATTTTTACATATACAGTAGACATACTTCCTGGTCTTTAAAATCTGATCTCTTTGTATTTTTCAAGACATATGTTTTTATTTAAAGTCTAAATTGTTTGTATTATTACTTTACTTTTATTTCAGTTATGTGGGTCTGACGATGTGTTCTTTGAGCACGAAAAGGCCTCACAAAATAAAACTTTTTCATTTTATTGGAGTGTTTGATCATATATTAAGCATTTAGAATTTCCAATAAGAAGACGCTGGGTAAAATGCATTATTTTTACTTTATTTCTTTTTACTTAATAAGATATAACAAACATTTTTTAAGGTTTGGAAATACCAATCGAGTACTTTGTGGGTGACTTGTTTTCACGCACAGGCTTTTGTAGCGCATGTGAGAATATTTCTCAAATAATTAAATTAGAAGCATAAATTTATTTTACACAATATACGGCAAAAACCTAATATTTATTGTAATTGTATATTTTTAGACAGTGAATATATTAATATATATCATTTTTAAATTTTGTTTTCGGAGAATAAACGATTTTGATTTGATTTGCTGAAGACAGTAGGCACTCCTCCTGGCCATAACCTGAATGACAATGTCCAGGGGGGGGTTAAGGTTTGAAGCATTAGCCTAGAGCTGCACCCGGCGCAGTTGGAAACGCCCTAGTGATAGCAAGGCAAACCATCATTTGCATGTCAACCAAACCAGCTAACCCCATCTTGGGCTTCGTTTTTGACCACCAGACAGACAACAGCCCCAAACCAGTGCAGGTCTGTCCACGGAGACATAATATAAAAGCCTCTGCTTAAGTCCTCAAGAATCCACCTCAATCAGATTCACTCGGCCCCATAGCCAAATCCTAGTTTAAGCATTTAACATTTAAGTTAACTAACTCAGATATTTTTGATATTAAATTAATTTTTGTAAACCTCTTTCATTTAATTTCTTTTCAATATTTTTCAGCAGGATAACCTCCATGTAAAAATCAAACTGAAATGACAATGGAATGTTCAGATGAAACCGAATGAATACTGTGACAATAGAGAGAAAGAAAGGAAACCCTGACAAAGACCAAGAGAAGAAAGTAGCAAAAGTTGAATACAAAGAAGAGCTAGCCGATGTATCAAATTAAGACAAAACACAAATGCCAAGATAGTGGAGAAAAGTTGTTGATTAGAAAGGCAATGTTGGAACATTTATCGACGAATAATAATGTTTTCTTTAGGCAGTTGGAAAGACAAAGAGGAAGAAACTCAGTAGGGAGCAAAAAAAATTGACATGGCTGAGGACTCCCCCACTACTTGACCGCAGTTATGGTCTGTTTTTGGCCCAAGTATGGAAATCATCTTTTGAAAGAACATTTGTGCTATTTTGAAACCACAAGTGAGGAAGACGCTTTTATTGTAGAAATGTATTTGAAGCAACTGAACAAAGTTTTAGAGAAACAGAGTCAAAGTCAACAAATGAAGGTTAGTTTCTTCTAATAAAATTTCTATGCAGAGTCCAATTACGTCTTAATTAGTTTATTTAAGTATGACAGTACATATTTCTATGTACATAGGTTATCTTCTTACTGTTTTAAGATCTTATCTGCTATGGGTTAAAAAAAATATATATATATATATATGAGTTTCTATATATATATATATTACACATCCTGTATAGGTTCATAAATGCATGCTCTTGTGTTTCTTCTTCATCCCATTGACTCAGTGTAGTAGGCATGGAGTTATAAAAAATAAATCTTATTTTGTCACATTACCGATACCATTGTTAAATTTGAGCATTTCATCAAATAAAATATGCTATTCACCTTTTACTCTACATTTAAGCCTAATTAATTGTTTTATTTTATCAAAGAAACTGTTTTATATTACTACTTATTTTTTAACTATTTCTTGCTGCTGCAAGTGCAGTTTTTTCCAAAATAAGCAGCCTTTTCTTCAAATTGTTCATATTTAAAATCTTTTATTGAATTTTATATTACAAAAATATGGCTTAGTGTGTGCGATTTTCTATTAAATTCTGCATTAAGATCCAATTAAAACATAACAGTTAAGGAGTGTCAATATTTTCTCTAAGTCCTTTGACTGGGTCAACCACAACATTTTGACCTGAAAATTGCATTAGTATGTCATTTAAAATGTAATTTATTTATTACATGTCAGCAGCAAAGCCATATAGTTATGAGGATATAGTTATGAGGATAGTTATGGGATGAGTGTGATCATAATTTATTATTCATTCTCAAAAGATAAGAGACTTGGTATGCAGTCGACTACGTCAATTATTTTATACAGTTAATGTTGTGAAGGCTTGGAGGTTAAAATGTGTGTGGAATCTAATATGATTGTCCAGTGGTTTAGAGAAAAATTAGAGAATATAAACACTGGTAAGACCACATTACTAGATTTCACAATCACAGGGAAGCACTATGATAGTCTCGTTGTTTGGGTTGATGACGTGAGAGTCGTTTCTAAACACAATGTTAAGGTTTTGGGTCTGTCTGTTGACAAGAATTTGAATTTTTTCTCACATATAAACCGTATAGCATGGAAAATGTGTTCTGGAATTTTTTTTACTGAGGCTAAGACTTATACACTTCACTAAACACCTCTGTTCTTCTTACATCATAGCCTACTATGCTCTGATTTTCCCCATAACTTGATTTATGCTGTGGCAATCTGGGTTCAGAAAGAATCAATTCTAAGTGTGCTTTTGGCTTATAAAAGTAGGCATTGCGGATGGTTGCTGGGATTCGCCAGAGTCTTGCATACATATTTTTAAGAAGTTTAAAATCCTAACTTTCTCTTATATTTACATATTTTATACATTAATATTTCTTAAACAGAACCATATGATCTTTTATCCTACAATCTAAATACAATCTTAGAAACAAAGATAAATTAATTATCTCTTTCTACACTACATCTTCTACCTGACTTTTTAAAGAATAGAGTTAGATCTTAACAGTTTTGAAAAAGAAACTTAAGGTATTTTTTCACGGACAAATGTTTTTATTTTGTACAGGACTATGTCATGGATCATGTTAGTTATTAAGAAATGAAATATGTTTCAATGGTTATTTTTAAGCAAGCCATTGCATGTATTTATGCTTTATAGCAACAAAGAATATTTTACCTTGACTAATCTGAGGTTTGAAGTCTCACAGGGATCAATCGTAGGGCCAATTCTTTCTTGCTCAATGTCTATGATATTAAACCAGCAATAAGTACAGATGCTATAGTACAATATGCTGATGATATATCACTTCTATTCTTTAGCAAAAACAAAATCTATGTTGGAAACAACATTATTTATTAAATTAAACAATTGTGTTAGATACTTAAACCAATTTGGCCAACAGGCTCAATTCTTATGGTTTCTGATAATATAGTTAGTATGAAACTGATAATGTACATTTTTTTTACAATTTATTTCAACAGAAGTTTAAAATATTGATCTCGGTCGAGTTTGTTCACAAGTTCTTTCAAATACTTTTGCCTTAAGAAATTTTCCTATTATGTATTGATTGTATCCCAAGTGTCTTAAGGAATCAGTATGTGAGTAAATTGTTCTAATTCGGCCATTTGCCAGATTACCAGTGGTTTCGATCTAATGGATTTCTATTAAATGAAGAAAAGACACAAAATATTAATTTTTAGCTTGAAACCTTATTTGGCCCCCCCTTGATAACAGTTTTTAGCTCCAATGCAAAATTTTTTAGGAATGTATATAGATAACTAACTAAACTGGAACCAACATACAGAATATATAAGCAAGAGGCTTTCTAGAGTTATTTACCTGTTAGGGTCCGCCTTAAGAGTGCTGTTCCTAAAAACTATGTGAGGACTGCCTATTTTGCGTATTTCCAAGCAGTTTTTCAATATGGTTTGATATTTTGGGGCAACTGCTCAGGAACTGAACACATATTAATTCTTCAAAAAACAGCTATTAGAGTAATGACTAATTCTCAACCGCTGGAACATTGTAAACCACTTTTTATTCTGTTAGAGATTCAAACGGTTATCAATCTATATATATATATTTGATTTAATTAACTATATTCTAAAAAATACAAAATTTTTAAAAAATTTAATAACGAAATTCATTCATACAATACTAGAACTAAAAACAATGCTGCAATTGGTTATCACCGCCTCAGTAAAACCTTAAATAGTCACATGGTAACATCGCTGAAAATCTATAATTTTTTTGGAACCTCTGGTAAATAAGTATCCACATAAAACCTTCACTAAGCTTTTTTATAGTTGGCTTTTGAAACACCCTTTTCTATAGTTTAGACGAGTTTTTAGAATTTAAAAAACATTACATTTTAGATATATTATAATAATTTTTTATATGTAAAATTTTGACAATTGTTTATTTACTATTTAATTTATATATCTAGGCCCTAGTTTATTTTAAATTAACCTTCACTGACTAATTTATGCTACTAAAGCACTGTTTTTTTCTTTTTTGAATGTTAGTTTAAGTTTAAATTATTTTAATAAAATTGTTTTATTTTGACCATGCCCTAGGCTGCAATATGACATTGTCAATGATTGTAAGAATTTGACACGACAAATAAAGATTTATTTATTTAAAAAAATCTTAAGAAAATGTATCTGAATGATTAAACTTGATTAACAGAATGTTTAATTGCTCGCTAGACAGTAATTTTGAATCTTTAGGGGAATTCTGGCAGCATAGCCATTCTTACCATTTCCAGTTTATATACACTAAAAAGAATGTCATAGATACAAACACAAGAGACTGAGATAGCTATAGAGTTTGTTCAACGCAGATTCAGATTAGTAACTTTTCCCATCTTGGATAGGCAGTAAATCTTATAATGGATTACATGACAACATTAAAGCAATTGAAATTTTGAGTTGGGAGTGCTGAGTGCTGATGGCCGAACGGTCTGACATCGGATTTTGGTTCTGAGTAGAAATAGTGCAGATCCAAATGCTGTCTGTGACCGTAGCCACTATTATCAATACATTGAACCTCCATCATCTTTCCGCACACCATGTCCACCGAGAATGTACCAAGTGAATAAGTGGCCTCCAGGCAGGTCAAATGTTAACACGTTTGAGTGCTGCATGCCAATATCGTAAAACAGTGGTATGGGCCTAAAATTTTATTTTTACATAAAAATTCTTATATTAACATACATGGACCTCAGAAACGTTGATAGAAGTCATCTGAGAAGATTCTATAGTGCTGATAATGACGTCACATTCGGCGTCGGGTAAACCCATCACCAGGCCCACAGATTAGACACACATATTTTTAATAGTTCTAAGTTAAACAAAATGAAGTACTCAGATTTTCTTATTGAAGTTAATTTCTTTAACACTTTTAAAAGTGTTTTTTTCAGGCTCTGGGAACAAAATTAGCCAATTACAAAAACGTCGGGTATACCCGTCATCAAGCCACTGAAACTTAGTTTATAAGCCAAACACAAAAAAATAAGACAAAGAATTCATTTTCACTGTCTTTCTGAATTGTTTACCAGAAGTTTTCCGCCATATTCATGAACAAAGTACTCAAAATAATAAACAAAACTTATCACTAAACACAAGCACAATACAATGTAAAACAATAAAGTATAGGTAATACACTGATATCAGAATGGAAAGCCTAGACTGGCGCGCACAAAGAACAAAGGAGTAATATCTCAGGGCCTGACAGTGGAAAACAACCTCCTCATTCAAGAGCCGAGCTCAGACGGAGCCAGTAACTGTGGAGGGGACAAAGCGTCGGGTAAACCCGCCGCCAGGCTGCGGCGGTAGACACGCGTGACGGGTATACCCGACGCGCCGCACCGAATGTGTTTAAAAATAATATTATAAACACTGAATAATAATAGAAATCCAAAATAAGACTTCTTCTCAAACACTGAAATAATATTTCTTTTATACAGCACATGGACATCTTGTGCATGTCCAAGAATGTTTAAGACCAAATATTCTTAAAAAAATTACAAATTTGAATTCAAACACCATTAAATGGATAAAAGCTTCAATTGTTAAATTCCCTTTATTGTACAATATTCATATAAAAATTATAAATTTGCTCTTTATTCTCTGTAAATTTTAAGTATAATTTAAAAACGGAATCTAGTTTAGGCACTATTGGACATAAACAATCTTTCTTCTAAAAACCTTTTAAGTATTATTTTATCAGTTAAATTATTGTAGAACTCATGCGAAGCTGTCTCTCGTATAAAAGGTTCAGTAGGTGTGGTTAGGAAAGTTCTATCCTACCCAAAGTGTGAACCCTAAAAAAGTACCCTGCTCTATTTTTAGAGTTAAAAAGTCTTTTAAGCAAAATATGTGTAGGGTTATTCAAAGTAGGCCAATATTGGTTGCAGTGGATGAGGAGGTAGAAGCGCCTAGCGATCCTTCTTTATAATTATAATAATTTTATGGATCTTATTTTTTTACTATACAAAACACTAATAAAAACTTCAACTTCTGTAAAATCCTACAAAGGACTGGTTTAAATCTCAATAAAATAACCCAGAACAATTTTCAATGCTAAAACTTTGTGCACACCACAAGAAATCCACAATTCTTGAAAACTCAGTGTTTTATGCTACCAATTCCAATAGTGCCATTATGTCTTGTTAACTGAGACACGTGATTGGCTCCTCCGCCAGCAAAGTATCCAATACACCCACAAATAGAATCCCTATCATCTTTATTCCAGGTGATAGTAAAACCAATTACCTTGAGCCTATCTCTTCCCTTCCCCAGAAGTGGCTTCTTTCCTGCATGTTATCTCTTAATGTAGGCTTTCTTGAAGGATTATATTTAGTATATTAATCGTACCTAATTACAACATTAGTTACAAATTATTACAAATTTATTTAATTTACATACTCTGACATCTTCAAATTATTAAAAATAAATATTGTTAAAATACAGCTACGATGCTATAATAGTAAAGTATGAATTGGACAGTAATGATAAAAAGTGACAGGAATTGTATCTGAGCTGAAACACAGACTTAAAACATCTTAGGACATGTGACAACCAGTTTTCCAAATAGTTAATATATTATTAAAAAAAACATAAAAATTATGCTTTTATTTCAGAAGGAAGCAGATTAGTTTGATTATGTAACTCAAAATCAATTTCATTTATAAACTCAGGAAAAAACCTTATATAATTTTTTAAGGAATATTCATGTTAAAGTAGCTAATTTATTATAAAAAAAATATTATTTTCATTAATTTCTTTTTTTAGTTGAATAATTGAAACGTTTTAAACTAATTCTGTTTTTCCTAATTTGAAATGGTCATTGTAACTTTTGAATTTCCCTCAAAGTATAATTTGAATTTTGTGTGCTACTGATGAAACTTGACTTCAGTAGTGTCTGTAGGCCTACCTTTATTACAAGTAAGAGGAGGGAAGAGGTTATGTTCTGGTGAGTTTCTAGGATATGTTGCCTATGATGAAGAAGAAACTGAAAATGAGTTTGGATGTGTGAATGCAATGGAAGATGAAGATGAAGTTAAAAACTA
>NW_025786601.1:0-16569 GCF_021130785.1 Homalodisca vitripennis
GATTCTTCTGGTGTCGTTTGCACTTATTAATTACGCAAATAATTGAGGGTATACCACTTTGCTTCTGCTGAGATCCGATTCAATTTTCCTTAAATTCTTCTTTTAGAATTAAGGTTCCATCTTTATCTGAGCACGAAGCTCTTATAGCTCTATCAAACAACGAGTAGGCTACTCCTTCTTTGACAGATTTTTGATCGGGTTGGAATTGAATAATTTAAACTAGTTTTCCTGTGTGTGTTATCTTTTTCGAAAAAACAGTTGTCTTAAAAAGTGACAAATATCCCTTATCTCTTAATATTACACAACACAATCCAAAAAGGGAAGCTTGTTATTTTTGGACTTCCACTTCCATTGTGAGGCGGAGAATGGAAGGTAGAAATACTATTAATAGTGATTCAAAAAACATTATTTAATTCCAATTCAATGGTCTCCATGAGAAAAAATTAAACAAAAGGAGGTATCATCATCCACAATATATCTCTCCTCCACCAAATCTTTCGGTTTGAAAAAAACTGAGCTGAAGAGGCCAAAGCTTTTTCTTTTTTCCGCTCGCTCGAATTTTCCGTCCATAAAGATATTGGGCGGCAAAATAGGAAGAAAAACAGTGGAGAAAACCCCATTGATTGCCATCTCGTCCCCCCACCACACAAAACCACAACCCCCCTACCTGCCATCCCCTTCAACTATCTTGACGGTAAATTTTTCAAAAACAAAAAACCCTCTAACCAACCCTAACCACTCAAATAATTGCATTGAGTTGCCATAGTTTCTAAGCCCAGTTCCAATAATTACATTCTTTGTCACCGGCACGGGAAGTTTTACGTTCTAAATCCTTTAATGTTTTTGGTCTTTTCTTTCATCTATTGAGGACGGGAACGATGATTTAATAATTTTCCGATCCGAGAGTTTTCTGGAACTGGTACATTTGTAAATAGACCTAATCGTCGGTTTTCTGACAAATCAAAACTTAATCCAGATTTGGGTTCAGTTTCAGAAGTCCAGCCATCAGGATCAGACAACATCAGATCAACTTTAGGTGATTTTGACTTGTCTACGAAACATCCCTGGAATTTATTGATGAAAGAGTACAGTTTTTTCCTACCAATGGTGTTAAGATGTCCAAGAGGACTTTAGACAATTCCCTGCCAAAAGAAAGTCCCTGCCAATTCCCTGGTACATTAGAAAGTCCTAATTTACAAAATGTTACCAGTTCCAGAAACTCGTCGGAAATTATAGACTTTCGTACATAAAAACTTACCAGTTTGTCCAGTTTTCAGTCAACTTTAGGGATTTTGACATTGTCTTAGCAGAAATCCCCTGGAATTTTTGATGGAAAGAGTCAGTTTTTCCTACCTAATGGTGTCTAAGGATGTCCAAGAGGACTTTAAGACAATTTCTCCTGCCAAAAGAAGGGGAGTCCCCTGCCAGATTCCCTGGTACATTAGAAAGTCAATTTTACAATGTACCAGTTTTCCAGAAACTCTCGGAAGTTATTTAAATTCACCGTCCTCAAAGAAGACCAAACATTAAAGGATAGAAACTAAACTTTCCCGTGCCAGTAATTATGGAAACCTGTTTAGAACTATGCAACTCAATGGCAAATTTATTTTGAGTTAGAGGGTAAAATTTACCTGTTCAAGATGAGGGGATGGCAAATGGGTCCTTCTTTCCACTGTCTCCTATTTTTTCCGCCAATATCTTTGATGGAGGAATTTCGAGCGAACAAGCTTTGGCTTCAGCTCAAGCTTCAAACCGAAGATTTGGTGAGATGGTATGTGGATGATACCTTTGTTTATTTTTTCTCATGGAGACAATTGAATTAAATAATTTTTTGAATCAACATTAATAGTATTTCTCCTTCTCCATCCGCCTCACAATGGAAGTGGAAGTCCAAAACAAGCTTCCCTTTTTGGATGTGTGTGGGTATTAAGAGATAGGGATGTCCTTAAGACAACTGTTTTTTTCGAAAAGTATAACACACACAGGAAAATATTTAAAATTATCAATCCAACTCATCAAAAATCTGTCAAATAAGGAGTAGCCCTACTCGTTGTTTTGAGTAGAGCTCAAAGAGGCTTGTGCTCAAGATTAAAAGAATGGACTATAAAGGAAGAATTTAAGAAAATTGAATCGTGATCTCAGAAGCAATGGATTACCCTCAATTTAGTAATTAATAAGGTGCAAACGAAACCAGAAAGAATCATTCCTGAGTCAGAAGAAAAAACAGAATTGTTGATAAATTTGCGTTTATGTCAATCCCTTATGTGCCGGGATTATCTGTGAGAAAATTAGAAAGGAGTAGGTAGAAAGTACAACATTAGAACCGCGTTTAAAACACACAACACTCTTAGACAAAGTCTCGTAATAAAACAAAACCAAAAAAAATGGCACACAGAGATTCCAAAAACTGTGTTTACAGTCATAAAAATGTAGCTGACAATACGGGAATACATAGGCGGAGACAAAAAAGACCACTAAAACATAAGGATAAAAGAACACAAAGAAAACACCGAGAAAGGGTTTCACAGAAACAGTCTAAACATTGCTGACACCACTTGTTGGTCCCGAAGACCATCATATGAATTGGGATGGAAGGCCCACAATAATACATCGGGGAAACCACATTCTCTTTCAAAAGGACCTTAATTAATTGAGGCCAACAATACATTAAACAAAATTGGCACAGGACCAACCAATCAGTCAACCCATCCAAGTCGAGATTAGGCCGCTTATTGTGTTGCCAATTCTAAAAAATGAACTAAAGGAGAATACCAAAAAGTATCAATACGAGATATCGGATATTTGCAATAAAACCAATGCGGAAGTAGTCACAATATGGTTTTAAGAAGTTCACTCTCACATGAACCAATAATAACGAAAGGGCCCATTCACTTGTTCCCCCTTCCCTTGTATTTCCGCCATCTTGTTTTAGCCGGCCGTCACGATTACCACTGGCTACCCCCTCTGGTCAGTCGTAAATGTTTAGTAGACGAGTGAAGACATATTGTGACCTGTATTCCGTAGTTTAGTTTAATGATTGGTGTTTTGTATAGTTTTTTTATTAAGTGCATGTCTTTAGTGTTAGTGAAGTTGACATACAACATGTAGGTTGTGATTCCTGACTCAGGCGTGCCACAACGCTTTAGTAAGATTTGTTTATTTTAACCTAGTTTGTAATTATGTATTAGGTTAGTTCTTTACCTGAAGAAGAGATCAGATTGCAGATCTCGAAACGTAGTGTTACTGTTTTCTTGTTTCACTTAACGATGGCAAATGTCCGGAAAAATCCTGTTTCCTTCACAATCCTTCCATCGTCAAAAATAACCTTCAAACAAAGAATATCTGTATTGTATTTAATATCTAATATGTAAAAAGTTTCTTACAAGAGGGGAAGGAAATCATGATTCCTTTATATTTGCACATACAGATATGGTATCTATTGGTATATATTTACATGATGGATCATGCAAGGAGTCCGAGCGCCGCGTTGTTGGCACATTTTCTCTAGTACAATATTACGCTAAGTTAAACCGTTTAAAAGTCTGTAGGCTGAACGTAAGGTCCATTCCACACACAACAGGTAGCAATGGTGGGGTTTACGGGTTCTAACTTATTGGAATGAAAACCTACTATATATATTTCGGTGAAATTCGTGTATGTGTCGTACAACTCAGAATCGACGTTTAAAGCTTAGCTTTAAAACTAAAATAGCTCATAAAAAAGTAATAGCACAACCAGGCGAGTTCCTCACAAACTCTTTAATGTTTCAGGGCACTATAATATTATTAATAATGTCTGTTCATTAAGGAATATGTATTTTACCTCTTTACTCTAAGTATGCCCTTAACAATAGGAACCTTGTAAACTATATAGATTCTTTGACCTTTTACACGTTTAGGGCTTCCCTATTGTAAGACCACTAGCAATGTATCAGCTCTGCAACTCCTTAAACCCTCTTAATCTGTGAATATGAAGTCAAAAACTGTTAAATTTAAGATCAGCATAATTATACAGCCGATGTACTTTGGTATTTTATTTGTTTACTATCACTGACAGTTGATTGTTTTACTGTTTTCAGTGTTCATATAATTTTATGCTGTTCTTCAATTGTTTCTTCCTCTGTAAACTTTTATTTTCTCAACTCTTCAGTGGCGACAAGAATATTGATCAAGAACCTCTACATTCTTTTAGAACAGTGTTTAGACAATCAAGACTAATTAACTTAAATACTTTTAAATTACTAGCAACAAGTGGACTAATAAACTACTGTACAATAACTGTCTAGCTATAAAATACATGTTGTTAAAGCATACAATGTACATTTGAAGAAAATAAATATGCATTTTTTATAATTAGTGAGAGTAAACACATTTATCTTTTTATAAAAAAAAGTCAATCTTACAAGGACGTTATCGACAAACTTTCCGAGTACATAGTGCTAGCGTCTCGATACAAATTTCTCAGAACTACTATGAAATTGAGACAATCGTACTCAGAATGGACAACAAACCTACGTAGAATTGCCAGTTTTAGTAACTTTAAACGTACGAGATCTGGCCGTGACCATTCATCAGTTGGTTGTATTAGAAGTGCTAGTCCTTCACATGCCTTATGATTATGTACGCGATCAAGGACTTGCAGATGATCAATCCCACATTAATTGATGTTTTCAAAATCACATCTACATTTGAGACTACTCAAAGTGCTAAACAGATCATTACTGAAAAGAAAAATACTGTTGATTCTAACGTTTTACAAGTTTTACTCCATGAATCGAAAACATTCCTGATCTCCACTAAGATCTTCAAATATCAAATCTTTTCTTTTCATTTGGTCATATTTCTGGTAACCCAAACGTTCAGTAAAATTATTGTGAAAGGGTATATTCTAGAGAGATAGATGTGTCTAGTTTCTCATAAATAGTGTCTCTCTTGTTTCTATAATCGTCAGAGAAGAAACTGACCAGTTTTCCACTTGCATTTGCATTTGTGGAACATTGGGTCTGTTCTCAGTTGAAATATAATTAAATAAGTACATTCTCTCTCGCAGCATATTACAGAAAACAAACTCCCGATATTTCGTACATGTGTTGATAAATGGTAAGTTTACACCCCCCAAGTTAGTATCTAAAAGGTTATGGTAGTGTCCATGTGCTTCTGAATCTGAATGCAAACCATTGAGGTTACTTGTACCAAATGATTCCAGAGGTGTCAATAGCAATACTTGATTCATGCTTTTAATATTTACTATTTAAGCTGTCTTTACTGATGTTGTTAATGTTTTATTGGCAAAATGCAGCTTGTACTTGTACGTCGTTTAAGGCTTCCTTATATCTTATATATACCAAAATTCTTCCACCCAAGGCTCATCTACTTTTCTTAAAATGAATCCGTACGGACCCATATTAACATACTTTAAAATTTAAGCATAGTCAAGCCAATTAAGTTCAGACTGTGGAAAGGTCTTCTATTTATTGTTTTCTAAACTTGATGGCAAAGTTTACTTGTGTGGTGATTTCAAGTTTACGATTAAGATTAAGAAACACGATTTAAAAAACTTTTTAAAAATTAAAAGAAGGAAGGATATTTTCAAAAGTGGATGTTTCAGATGCCTACCCAAAAAATAGAAACTTACAATGAAACAAACACGCTGGCATTTATTAATCCACCTTTAGACCACGTTCTCAATAACACGTTTGGCGTCTGGAATCGATTTTTTGAGTTTTTTCATAGAACAGACTGTATCTGGGAATTTCAGGCTTGTATTAATTATTTTGATGACATGATCGTTACGGGAAGTGGCACCTTTGAACACTTTCATAATTTAGAACAAATTTGTTTACTTGACTAAATGAAAATGGACTTCACTGTAATCTGAAGAAATGTGTTTTTCTCCAGGAAGATCGAATATTTGGATAATACTAGCTCTGAAAGTCGTGTCTGGAGCCCAAGGGGTCAGACCTAAAACAAAAAAACCTTACCTAAACCAAAGAATCTAGCTGAACTTCTGTCGTTTATTGGGAAAATTACGTACAGGTTACAGATTCATTCCTAACATTGCCACTATTGCTGCTCCTTTGAAGAGGATTAGGAAAAAGAACGTGTTATTTAAATTTGGGAATGAGGAAGAGCCTGCTTTAACAAAATTAAAGAAATTACTTGTTAATGCAACAAAACTTGTTACTTATAATAGCAATTTTCATGACGCATTACGATTCTTCTTCATTTGGATTAGCTGCTGTGCTCTCGTTGAAATATCCAGATGGTTAAAAACGTCCTACAGAACTTGCTTTTACTAAGACACTTAACGATCCTGAAAAAGGATAAGCCAGATGGAAAAAAGCTCTGCCTATAATATTTGGTGTCCAGAAGTTTCATCAATACTTGCATGGAAGATCTTTTGAATTAATCACGGATCAGAACCCTTTAGTGTTACTTTTTCGTCCAAATAAGCAAATTACATGTTTATACCTCATCCAGACATCAGAGCTACCATTTTCCATCCGTTATAGATTACGAACACCAAAATTCTGATGCTTTATTTTGTCTTCCTTGTGGTCCTAATTTTATATTTGACAACAAAGAAAATTGTTGCAATTGGATTGCAAAAAGTAATTTATGTTTCTACCTTTCCGATAAGTGTATAAGCACGTAGCTGAGGAAATAAACTAGAATACTATTCTTGGAAGTGCATTTCTCTTTGTGGCACATTATGGCCAGATTGTTCTCTAACAATAATGTTAAATTATAACTTCAACCTGTACAATCTGACGTCCTTATACTTCAGTATGGACCATCCTCCGCATGCTGTAGTTCTATCAAAGCTTAAAACTTCAATTACTTCATACCGCTCACTGAGGCAGTACTCGTATGAAGCAGTGGTTTTCAAATGGACCACGACATAAAGAATGACTCCCATGCCTAATACTCAGTGTTTAAAAGTACAACCGAAACCAAAACAAACATTCAAGTGCTGGTCTCCTAGAAACAAAAGACATGGGAAAGAGTTCACATGGATTGTCCTGGGTCGTTCTGAAATAGTACATAGTCGATTGCTAGTGATGCGTTTTTAAAATTCCTTTTGTTGTTAAAATAAATAATACTACCATTGAATCACTAGTCAATGTAAGTTGGTGATACCGATTTAACCCAAAGTGGGACTAACAGTGGAGGGAAAGGAGTTATCACAAGTATTTCTGGTTTAATAATGTACAAAGTAATACTAAGAAAGGACCGGTAGTTAAGCAACACGAAAACCAATTAAAGTTGTTACAGGCATCTCGTTTTCATGCCCGTAAGGTATACTCGAAAAAATATTACTGGGCACACTTAAGACATCTATAAAAAGGTCACAATGGAGAAAACACCGGACAAGTATTCGTACCTAACGGAATTACAACATATTGATTTATCAACACAATAACGTTGACATCAGACAGTATTTTCTCATACAGACTTTGGAAATGTTAATATAACCAAGAATTATCCGATTCTTCTCAATTAACTGTAACATTTCAGTTGCCAACATGTGAAGCTAATGAGAAGGAGCGAGCAGCGTTCAGGACGAGTGCACAAACAACCACAACGGTACTCTCCCTAATACAAGGGGAGAAAGTGTTAGACTTGAGTTCAGTATTGTTTTACAGCTGATTTAATGTAGTATTTTATTTGACAGTTGATTTATTTACTGTGTCCCCAGTGTTCTTAGTATTTTATTTTGTTTATTAAACTAACGTTTTCTTTGCAAACTTTAATTCTTTAAATACACTGACGAAGAATATAATGAAATATTTTATTTACACATGTAATCCTGAAGGCATACATTAACACTGTTGCAATGGCACGTTCACTAGCAATGGTTACAAGACCGCTGTGTGGTGCGTTTATGTGTAAACAAGGACGTTTTGGTCTAGGTCAAGGACCACTAATTTTTGTGGTATTTTTTCTGTCCCGTCACTTACACTATACACCACGTTAATAGTCAAAGCTTATTATTAATAGACTAGATAGACATACGCCACGGTAATCGAAAGAGCTCATTAATAATCAACTGGGTTGGCACGCCCAGTTTTAAGCCACGCACGACTCCTTTACCTTTGTTTTGGTTTCACACTATACGCAAGGTTAATTGAAAGAGCTCAATTAATAATAAACTGGGTTGGCACGCCTCGTCAAAAGCCACGCACGACTTCTTTACCTTTGTTTTGGCCTCACACTATACGCAAGGGTAATTGAAAGAGCTCAATAATAATCAACTGGGTTGGCACACCTCGTTTAAGCCACGCAACCACTTATTTGCCCTCGTTTTGGCCCTCACACTATACGCAAGGGTAATTGAAAGAGCTCAATAATAATCAACTGGGTTGGCACACCTCGTTTAAGCCACGCACCACTTATTTGCCCTCGTTTTAGCCTCACACTTATACGCAAGGGTAATCGAAAGAGCTCATTAATAATCAACTGGGTTGGGCACACCTCGTTTAAGCCACGCACCACTTATTTGCCCTCGTTTTGGCCTCACACTATACGCAAGGGTAATTGAAAGACCTCATTAATAATCAACTGGGTTGGTCACACCTCGTTTAAGCCACGCACCACTTATTTGCCCTCGTTTTGGCCTCACACTATACGCAAGGGTAATTGAAAGAGCGCATTAATAATCAACTGGGGTTGGCACGCCTCGTTTAAGCCACGCACGACTCCTTTGCCTTTGTTTTGGTCTCACACTATACCGCCACGGTAATCGAAAGAGCTCATTAATAATGAACTGGGTTGGCACGTCTCGTCAAAGCCACGCACGACTCCTTTACCTTTGTTTTGGCCTCACACTATAACTCCATGGTAATCGAAAGAGCTCATTAATAACCAACTCGGTTGGCACGCCTCGTTTAAGCCACGCACCACTTGTTTGCCCTCGTTTTTGGCCTCACACTATACGCCACGGTAATCGAAAGAGCTCATTAATAATCAACTGGGTTGGCACGCCTCGTTTAAGCCACGCACCACTTTGTTTGCTCTCGTTTTGGCCTCACACTATACGCCACGGTAATCGAAAGAGCTCATTAATAATCAAACTGGGTTGGCACGCCTCGTTTAAGCCACGCACCACTTGTTTGCTCTCGTTTTGGCCTCACACTATACGCCACGGTAATCGAAAGAGCTCAATAATAATCAACTGGGTTGGCACACCTTGTTTAACCCTCGGCTGATAATAAGAAACTCCCAGAATGATAAGCTAGAATTTGCCCGTGTGTGTAGCATATTTTTAAGAAATTTACTAAAAATGTTTAATAAATTAAAAGTTATAAGTGTTATATATAAATTTTTTTGTTATTAACCATAGAATAATTTTACAGTAATAAAAGTATTCACTTAATTTAGCATATTTTTTTTATTTACTCATAACACTGAAAATGTTAATTCAAAGAAATATTTTTTTCAAAGTTTCAAGCTTTGTAGCTTTGTTACTTCTAAAGATATCAAGACACTCCAAATGTAAGAATTATACACCATATTATAATGAACAAACGTCTTTATGACATATATACACATATTTACAACACAAAACATGTTTTCTTTCAAAAACTGAAAAAATGTACAACTGCTTTTTTTTAGTCATCTTCACTAGAGTAGGTCCTGTTCCTCCTCCCTGAATGTGTAGGCCTAGTGAAGTGCTCCAACTTATGGTAACACGTAGGGTGAATACCACAGTTACAACTGGGACAACAGAATACACTTTTCTTCCTTTTTACACCGGGATCATCAGCGCAAACAACACAAATTCTTTCATTTTTACCAGGTAAATGTGCAAGTAAATGGCTTCCATCCCCCATTTCATTTGGATTGAGTGTTGCATCTTCCTGGATAGCTAAATTTGATATTATGCTGTCTACAAAGTCTTCTCTAGACATAGGAGAATCAGTATTTTTTGTGGTATAATATATATGAATCAAATACCGAAATGCCGAACAATGTCGCCACGCCCGCGATGAGTCACCAGCTGCGTTGCCGGTCAGCCGCGTGCCGATCGGCCTTTGGTTTGAAAACAGCTGACAACGAGTAATAATACGGACGTAAACTATATCAAATGAATTGTTAAAATATGAGCATAGAAATCAACTGGTGTAAATTACTTTAGTATAACCTTTGTGGTTTTCGCGCAATAACAACGGAAAGTTGACCGACGGCTGTGCCGTCTTTATCAGTTCACAAAGCGGTATAAATAGACGGCTGTGCCGTCGGTCATCAGTCGGAGGGTTAAGCCACGCACAACTTATTTGACCTCGTTTAGGCCTCACACTATACGCCACGGTAATCGAAAGAGCTCAATAATAATGAACTGGGTTGGCACGCCTTGTGTGAGTCACACACGACTGCTTTGACTTTTTCAGGCCTGACACACTATACGCCAAGGTAATGGCCAGAGCTCACTAATAACTACTGCTTTGGCTTTATTCAGGCCCGTCACTTTCAGTCACGGTGGTGACAGAGATGACTAATAATCGACTGGGTAGGACTGCTCTTTGTTAGGTCACAGACCAATGTCTCTTTGGTTTTATTTTTACCTATATTCAACTAGGCTACTCTGTACGCCATGGTGATGGGCAAGGCTGACTGACTGCTAATCGATGGGGTAGACACGCTCTGGCTTAGGTCACGGATCACTGCTTATTTGGCTTTGTTCTGACCCGACGTCACGAACAACAAAAACGGTGACAACTAATCAATTGGATCGGGCACGCTTTAGTACGGAGTACGGACCAATATAACGCTTTTCTTTATGGCTAATATGTACGAAAACAACACACCACGTGGCTGTAAAGAGCTGACTGCTTATCAGAATCAGAATCAGAATCAGAAATAATTTATTTCGTTAATAACATAAAGTTACATGAAATAATTCATATATAAAATAGTACGTATATAAATATAACAATAACAATTAAATAAAATCAACAATCAAATAGTCAACATAGGTTATTTCACATGTTTGTGCAATCTGACAGGAATTCTTGAACAGAATAGGGGCATTTTTCAAGCAAAATAGTTTTAATGTTTTTTAGAAAAATTTGTGAGCTGGTTATGTTTTTCAGGTGCCGAGGCAGCGCGTTATAGAGCCGTAGAGCTGAATAGTGCATGCCCCTTTCGAAAATTGTCAATCTATGGATCGGGTAGACCATATTACCCCTGTGGCGGGTATCGTACTGATGATTAAAAAGTGTTCTCTGCAAAAAGATGTGGGTTATTTTTGAAGAAAGTCAAAACTTCAAGTATATAGATGCTTGGAAGAGTGAGGAGATTTCAGTTGCTGAAAAAAAGGCTTACAGTGAGCACGATTACCTGCTGCAGACATAATGCGAAAAATTCTTTTTTGGAATCTAAATACCCTTAAAATTTCACTAGAAGATCCCCAGAATCCAATAGCATATTTCAGTCTACTGTATACATAAGCATAGTAAATTTGAACGATAGTTTCTTTACCAACTGCAGGCATTAAAACTCGAAAAGCAAAGGTAATTGAAGACAGCTTTGAGCATAGCGTATCTATATGTTTAGACCAGTTGAGCTTGTAATCAATGACAACACCAAGAAGAGAGGCAGACTCTGATGGGTTGATACCATTTACGCTGAAACCCGCTATATCACGAAGAAGTTGGTGAGAAAACCATGATTTTAGTTTTTTCTTCATTCAATAGGAGACCATTTGACTCAAACCACTTATTCAAGCTGACATACGACTGATTCATAATAATTTCGAGGCTGTGAATATCACGACAAGAAGATAGAGCAGTTGTGTCATCCGCATAGCAAACAATGTCTGATTTCATATTGGAAGGAAGGTCGTTTATATATATAGAAAATAAAAAAAGGACCAAGTACGGAGCCTTGAGGTACTCCTGAGCTGGTCCTCAACCAACCTCTTTGAAGTTGTCCTTTATTTGTTACAGAAACTGTCTACTTTCTCTCAGAGAGATATGAGGAAAGGAGTGAGAGAGCTGCACCGTTCAAGCCATATCTTTCAAGTTTTACCCAAAAGAACAGAATGGTTGACACAGTCGAAAGCCTTGGACAGATCACAGTATATCGCACCGACACACTGCGACCCATCCAAGGCTCCCAACACGGCACCAATGACATCATTGACAGCGCTAGAAGTTGAAAACCCTTTTCTGAAACCAAACTGAGATGCAGTCAAGAGAGTATTAGAGTCAAAGTAACATTGAAGTCTTGCCAGAATGATCATCTCAAACACCTTAGCAAAAGAAGAGAGCAGACTGATTGGCCTGTAATTAGAAATCTCAGTTTTTTGGCCTTTTTTTATGGATTGGACGTATGACAGACAGCTTTAGATTTTCTGGAAAAATTCCCTCAGAAAAAGCGTATCGATTGCCGGCACGCTCTAGTACGGGGTACGGGCCAATATAATGCTTTTCTTATGGCTAATATGTACGAAAACAACACACCCCGTGGCTGTAAAGAGCTGACTGCTAATCGATAGCCGGCACACATCTAGTACGGGATACGGGCCAATATAACGCTTTTCTTATGGCTAATACGGGTATGTACAAAAACAACATACCACGTGCTGTAAAGAACTGACTGCTTATCGATTGCCGGCACGCTCTAGTACGGGGTACGGGCCAATATAATGCGTTTCTTATGGCTAATATGTACGAAAACAACACACCCCGTGGCTGTAAAGAGCTGAACCATGCTAATCGATTGTCGGCTCGCTCCAGTCGGTCACGGACCACTGGCGGGTTTGGATTTCTTCTGATCCTAACTAACTTGTTACAATTCGGTTCCTTCGTACCAAAGGAAGGTAATCAAATGATTTACATATATACTATTATTTAAGAATATAAGCAGATATGAACAGAATATAATGCTCTAACTAAAGTTAAGTAACCCATATACGGTTTGTTTTCCTCCTTTAAAATATTTGCACTCCTTTTACACAGTTTTTTTTTTAATATGAGATTAGAAACATAGAAGAAATACTGCAATATTTACTACTTTTACTAATTTAAACACTTTTGTTACTATTGCGAGAAGTCTCTAACGAAAAATTAACAATTTAATTTCATGGTTTATTATAGTCTGTGTAGTATTATAAAGTGCAATCCACAACTATTAAACAACACAGAAATATATAGTGAGTTTATTAAAAGCCTATGATTGCTTAATTGACGGCTCGCCGATAACAAAATGTGCAACCAGCTATCCTTCTCAGATGGAACAGCTAAGGCCTCACAATTATGCGGCAGCATTTACAAAACAACAGTGAGCAATGTTTACAGAGCTTTTCGTTTTAAACCATGACACTCGACGTCAATTATATCCAGCTGTGCAATTTGTAATCCGATAATTTGAGTTCGTTGTCAGATGAAACTTCGAACCAGGGATATGCAATAGCACCTGCAAATAACAGTGTTTTACAAATCTCCTAACAAATTAAAAGCGTGCGTAATTTACCACCTCAAGTATTCTAATTGCGAGTCCGATCTACTCTCTAACTTTTTTTTAACTACATTTATTATTTGTGTAGGAATTAAACTATATTAATCTAACACAGAATTTTACTCATTGTCCCTTGAAATATGTAACTACAGTAGGTTTAACCTCACAGTATTTTATAGTATAATTATTTATTTATGTGATGTGAAAACCGACACTATTAAATGAGACTAGGACAGGAGGGAGTTCGTCAAAGAATACCGGGACGGGTCGATTCTGGTCCTTCATGTTAGAATTTTTGTTCGACCACGACGATTGTTCCTGATGGTGGAGCAATAAGCTGTGTTGTTAGTTTCTGGTCTACTTCTCGAGCCTCGGACTGAATTAAAGAAATATATATGAGAACTTCGTCTCTTATTGAGTCACATATCCATAATCAAAATCCAACACGGGGACGGGTATAAACATGACCTCCTGAAGTTTTGGTGAAATTTGGTATGGAATAAGTATATCCTCATATTAGCATTAGGGAAAAAAATTGCCAAATATTATTTTCCTCCAAAAGATTTCAAAACTGTTTCAAAGTTACTGGACTTCCATGTGAAGTTTCCCTTTTTTTTTTTTCCAAAAAATCCCCCAACACAAAAATGTGATGTTGGAAGTTCAAGAGGCTTGGATAGATAAGAACAAGCCTACAATCGTCCATGATCAACAACCCAAAATTTGTAACTGTTTTTTTATTCTCCCACTCCATGAATGGGCAGTTTAAAAAAAATTTATCTCTGGAATTTAAATTTGAACCTTCTTCTACCTTCTCAGTAGGTGGTGGTCTTTGTTATTTTCCCCAATGGACAGTAGGCCAAAGAAAAATGCTGCTCTGCTCTCTACAAACCAAAAATCTTAGCTTAATAGTGAGTTATCAAGTTTAATACTAAGTGTTTCTTTAATTTTTTACAATTGTTGTACCACCATGATAGATATCTTTATTTTGTCACTAGACTTCGGAGAGGAAATTATTCTATGACCAGGATCTCCTGTTTTTCTATTATTTATGAGTGTCTCCTTTTATAAAACTTTTAAAAATAAAGTTTTCATCATAAAAATAAAAAACAATTCTTAACTAAAAACAATTATTTTTGTTAATACCAACTTAAATTGCTTGCCTTAAATGGCAGCCCTTTATTAAAGTACGTCCAAATTTATAAATTATATATAAATAAACCACTATAATAATTAAAAATTCAGTAAAGTAAGGATACATAGTCTTTCAACATTTTTATACAAAAAAAACTTGCAAAACTGCCCTTTCTTAAAATTTACATATTGTAAACTAATGAACTATTAGCCTCTCACACTTTAAAAATTTCGAAGAATTACTTTACAAAAAAAAAAAAATGAAATATTTATTAAGATTTGAATTTTCAAAGTTTTTTCAAAACTATCACCTTTTTAGAGAAATATCCTAGACCAAAATTTTGAATATTTTGAATTTTAAAAACTACTTTAATGACACAAGTTATAGGGGGTCGTTGTGGTTTGTAAATTAGTTTCAAAAGGAAAAAAGAAGCATGTTAATAAAAAAGCCAGTAAAAAAACAAAAATCCTATTGGACTACTTACCCACCATTTCTGTGCAAAGGCTCGGATCAGCGAAAAAAAATGCTCACAGGTGATTTCAAAAATATGTTGGTTACCCGAGTATTTTTGAGTGGATTTTATATTTTTTGAGAAAACCTTAAAAACCAACCTTTAAACTTTAGAAACCGGTCGTGTGGAAATATTTTGGGGGGGAAAATTCGGGACAAACAGAATTATTCAGCCCCCCCTCCCCCCCTTATAATCTATATGTGAGGGACTATCACCTTCTTTTAAAACACAACCAAATTTACATCAAATTCCTGGAGGTTATGGTCAAAGTAAGTTTTTGTGGGAGTGTAGTGTGTGTTGATTTCGATCATTACGGATTAACCCTTATACTATATATTACAAGGGCACTATTAATCGTCCAAGAATGTTCGAGGGATGGCCGACAAGAATTTTCCGGAATTCTGAGCTACACAGCTTACTATCTTCTAGCCATCACACACCAAGATCTGGCCACGTATAACATAACGTAACAGTACGTCACGTTTTTACATGGACGATTCACTCTCCCACAACAGGGTGTTTGTGGAGTACTGGATTCTGAGTCTGTACATTATTAGACCGCCAGAGCTGGCTCAGTGCACATGCGGTCGGAGGCCGCGAAGGGCCAGCTAGTGTTTTTCATAATATATCGGCTCACTTCTCGAACAATTCAATAGCGACTGGTCCTTAGTTCGCAAGGCTCTGTAGACGGGGTTTCTCAGCTGTTGTGGAACAGTCCATATTCGAAACAAAAGGGACCGATTTAAAAATACGTGGGGCAAACGTAACACAGTATACGGTCGTGTGCCTGTGTATAAAACAATGAGGTTTAATTGGTTGTGACCATGTTGGGAACGAGCTTCGTGAGGTTGCCAAAGTCAAAGGATCATGAAAATAGCTCTTTAATATGGATTTCATATAATTGGCCTAACGTTAAACATGCGCTTACACGCCCTTTTTCAGAGACTATTGGTGACAGTTGTGTTGTCGGGACAATATCTTTTACATAGTATTAATCCTGAATATATGCTGTAAAATTGCAATTGTTCCAGAGTTTTTGTATTGAGTCGCTATTATTTTCCTAGATTGAGCTGAGTACGTGTTAAAAATACCAAGTCACATTGAGGTAAAATATCCCATATCAGGATCCGTGGTTAGATGAAACCGTCCCCTATAAAGAAACATTTACGAATCCAGTGATGTCGCCCAATGGAAAATCCAACCTCCTGCAAAGACAACTGAATTGTACTACAAAAATCGAGTTTTATTTTTTTATATAACTTGTCATACTTTTATCTAAATCCACGATTCTACGACAAGTACAGCAAAGAATTAAAGAGATCCTCACTCTCCCCTACAAGCCAAAAAGCATCAGAACCTATGCAGGGAAAGCCGAGCATGATCGTTGGTTAACAGCGGGTTGTTTCTATGAAAAAGGATATTGAAGAATGAACACCACACGCTGAAGCTTGGACCTGCGAACAAAG
>NW_025786602.1:0-15395 GCF_021130785.1 Homalodisca vitripennis
TTATTTTAAACACTGTAATGAAAAAGTCTTTTTGTATTACAAAAAGTCAATAAGCAAATTCACTTTTTGTATTTACTTATTTGCGAATGTGGCCTAAAGAAGATTAGTATTTCCCATCGATGATTTCCATCCTCTCACAAAATACAAATTTATAAACATTTTATTTTGTGGTTTCAAATATAGCTGGAACTTAAAATCTAAGTATCAAACCCAAACCGCAACATAAGCTCCTTCTTCAACACAATTAAAATTACAATTCAGTTGTAACGGTTAGTAAATGTGAAAAATGTATAAATCATTGCAAAAGAAAATACATCTCTAGAATTTTACAATTTCATATGCATTTATAATAAAGTTAGATTAAAATTAAGAAATTACTGTTATATAACCTAGAAAACAGTTAAGCGCGAGCTTCGAGTTGAATTTATTTCTGCCGCGTAATTCTTTCAGGTCAAGTGAACTGTTCAGGCTCTCGTTTCTATCTGAAAAATAGCTTTATGTCATTTACAACTTCCAGAATAAAAGTACTTCTTACAAGGTGGTGGCACTGCCTTTTTTTTTAAATATTTTAGTTACTATTTATTTGCAAATATCTTGTATAATACATTTTAACAGTTGTATAACGATAAGTTATGGTATTAATTACAAAACTATAGTTACATAAACTACTACCAGAGTTTTCATATTGCAAACTTAAAATTGAACAGAGGGCTGTAACTGGAATAAGATTTCTCTTGGTTATCGCTCCTCAGGGCTTTTCTATTTCAACTATATGCAATTAAAAATTGTAATATACGATGATACCTGGAATAATTGTTTTGTTACAAGGTCTTTAAAAAACTGACTATCACATTAAAATATGACTATATTTTATAACACACTTTTATTATAGTAGAAGTAGTAGGACCATGGTAACCGTGGCTGATGAGAGGGGCCTATTGGCGTGGTTGGGTGGACACCGGTCTGAGCGATCACTGTCCGTTGTAAGCAATTCCCGCCTGCCCGGCCATTGGGGAGTTGGTTTGGAAGTAAGCTTTAAGTTTTTTTTTTTCCCCTTAAAATACGTTGGTCCCCTGGTAAGAGTGATAGAGAAGGCATTCTTAGTCGTAACTTTGCCTGATACCAAATAGGGAATAAATTACTTTACTTTCATTGTAAAAGATGGAAATTATTTATTAAAAATAGTGATTTTCTTTTATATAGTTTTTGCAATGTTAAAGCAACGTAACTATTTCGGAATGAGGGGGGGTTTTCCGGTCCTTTCAGACCATTAACTGTACACACTTTGAAATACCACCCGGGCTTTTGGTGTCACACAAGATTTAACTTAAAAAACCAAAAAAAATAAATTATTTCTGATGTTAAATTCTGTATGATTAAATACTGATGGTTACTACCAGTCCACTTATATTTCTCCCGTAGGTTTGAAACTATAAACTTATAAATAAGAAAATGTACAAGAATCATCAATTGATAAAGTATAAATAATTATTTAATTTAATCCCCGAGTCCAAAATAATGTCAAATTACACATTTAAAAATCTTTTTAAAGTTAGGTTATAATTTGATTTAAGTTACTCGGGATTAACATCAATCACAAACTATAATTATTATAAAAAATTTCATCTACTGTAAACACATTAGAAAGTGGGAAAAAATTGCCATTGGCTTGTCCCATTCACCATCGGACTACCCGTTATCTAATTAAGCAAGGATCATATTGTTTTATTTGTGTAAAATAGTACTGTAACAGTCATTCATGGGATAATTAAGATTACCAAAGGGACTGGATAAATGGTATTTCGCTGCCCACTCACAGATTCCATATAGTCCTAAATGGAGGGGTTTTTCACTGTATAAGTATGCGTTATATTGTCATCTTGATTGTAACGTTTAGATATGTGAATAAATGTAATTTAATTCCTTCTCAAAGAGACATAGCATTTGCCTACAAATAAGCAGTAGTTTGGAAAGCCAAAATTTAAACTCTCTGAATTAGGACTATATAGTTTATTAAAATTTATTAACTAAATTTAATTACTTTTATTTATTTTTTTTTATTTATTACATAAAACACCGATTTAGGTGTGGTGTGCTCTCCTTCATTCAGATTCATCTCCCAGAGCCAAGGCATGGTTATGCAACTGATTTAAAAACTTCCCCCGCAAAATTATCAGAACATTCAGATAATCATGTAGTGATTATTTCAATGCTCACTAATACATGCTCCATCAGTAAACCGGTTGGTTAAAAATTTAAAACCCGTGGTCCGAGTTGCGTCACGTTTCAAGTGCAAAATTAAATGATTCGCGTTGAGAACATAAAAGATCCTCGATTATGAAGAGCGGCCAACCAGTCAGCGGGTAAGAGAGATTTGTATAAGTATCGCTGTGTAGTGTCCTTTTTATGATTTAGTCCACAGTAAAATGTGCCTCTGAATCGTAAATTACCTGAAAAATGTTAACTGGAAATGTGGTACTGAATATATTACTAATTTTGAGGTTCGTCTAAATTTTTAAATTTCGATTTTGTAAATAATTTCCAGAGTTAGTTAGTAAACAATATTATACTGCTGTGATCAGGTAAAATGAGCTGAGAGTATTACAGTCAATATAGGGCTTTGGAACCTGTATTAATTGTGCAGCAGATAATGTTACTATAACACGAATTTTATTCAGTGATGTTTAGTACAATATTGTATTTTCAAAAGCAAAGGGTTTTTGTGTGAATATCAGTATTTTTTTTAGTTTTTTTAGCTTTCTTTCTGTCTGTCTGCTTTAGCCAGTAATTTCAGCAGTTGAATATAATTATCAGCGGAAAATTAATGTACAATTACAAACATTATTCACTCGATTACAACATTGCAATTATTAGTACAATTATAATTAAGAAAGTTACAATTTAAAGTAACCTCGATTATAATTTTAAGTGTGGGACGGTGCTGAGTAATAGCTTAATTAATAAGATATTATTTATCGTACAAAAATAAGCTTAGTATTAAAATTATCATCTAAAGGGAATCCAATTTTTATTATTCCTACAAATGTTTATAGACTCTCTGTTATTTAGTTATATAGATTTAAAAATTGGATGTCCACACTTAAAAAAAACTGAGAATAATACTTTTACGAAACTATTAAATAAACAAGCCTTAAACTAAACATTTGGGATAGTTTGAGTTTTTTAGTATTTATTTGAAAATTTAAATATATAATTTTTCTAAGAAACTAAAACTGAAACTTGGAAGAATACCTGCGATGAATGAAATGAAAAAAATGCCTTTATTATTCAACCTTGTATATTGTATACCATTAAATTTACAATATTTTAATTAAATTGCGATAAATTATTAACTCCATGCTTTAAGTAAAAAGTAACAAAATTTTTAAACCTATACAAAATCAAATGAACTATGATAAACTAATAAACTAGGAATAATTTATAATTATATAAATAAAGATATTACTATGTTGTAGATGACGTAAATATGTCTCTAGTAATATAATTTTGATTTGACAAATCACATAATAAAATTAATAGAATAATACTGTATAAGGAAAATCTGTGTATGTGTGAATATAGTCCATAACATAGAAAAGAACCACGAAATATCACTGAAACAAAGTTAACAGCGCAATTTTAAGGGCAAATCTATGTATTATTCTACATTTATTCATGACTTGGTTTGTTCCTAGCTACATACAGTATATCGTTTTCTTAGCAAGTTTTCCAAGACTTTAGCATTTACTTGCCACCACTGAATGATAGGTAGCACCCTTAGCAACCAATTTAGAGTATTTAGGCTTACGAAGGTTATTTTTGGAATGTGAGACCAAATACATTTTATGGAATATGAAAGTGATTGACGTGGTGTTATCCTTTGATTTTAATCATGAAAATGCTGTATCTATACAGTTAAGGTTTTGGTGAAAGTGTGGTAACCAAAGGGCATACATGAAGTGATGTAATATTAAAATGTCTAGCATAAGTTTATACTTGGTTTTTTTCTATATTAGTATGATGACAACAGGGAGGTGTGGCTCCTAAGTTTCACCTCTGAATTGGTCACTGAGATGATGATATAATGTTGTGCGTTTTCATCATCCAAAAGTACATCCCATTTGTAATGGTTTTCATGTCAGTTAGTAAATTTCATAGAATACCAAGGTTTTTTACGCGAACGCAAAGCAGTTTACATTATTAGACAAGCCAGAGGCATACAAATTTACAGAGTCCTGCCTTTGTCTTGGACAGAGGGCTAAAGTTAAACAGCCCTTCGACGGCTGAGGAAGGTTTGTTACAACATTCACGATACATTGTCTGACAGTGATCGCAGTGATGATCAAATATCCATTCCTCGTCTAACAGAACAGAAGATGAAGTGATTCATGAAGCAGAGAAATATGAATAAGTAATTTTAATTCGTTTTAAGATACGCAATATCCCATCTTTTTGCACTTTGGACTCTATTATCCAAAACGTTATATATTCAAAGTACTATCTTATATGTAAATGAGATAGTGAATCTTGATATTGGTATGTAAAAACCGTATGCTACTGATTGTAATTTAACAAGGTTATAAATAAACTGTAAATAATTAAAAGCCAAAACATACTTATGTAACAGGACATATGTCCATATAAAAAGTTTAATATAGATGACTTGGGTCACCTTTGTGGAATTTGAGTATTTCTAAACAATCTAAAGTAATTTTACAGGATAAAATATGTTTTGGTTGCCTGCTGGTGTACATTTCAAAAATAGTGGTTTAAATTCTAATAATGAACCATTAAAAAATGTCTATTCAATATTTATAAAAAACTGTTCCTTAACTATCAAATTATTTGAAAAATGAACAGTGAAGAATGAGTAATCGAATGCACCTTCATTTTAAGTCCAGCCATCGATATCATTAAAGTGTCATTTGGGGGAATCCTGAGCAAAGACAGTAGTCGATGACTCATACATGATTTAAAAGAAGCGATTATAAAAATGTGTGAAACTATAACGATTTAATTTTAACTATATGATAGTGTACGAACTTCTAAGAGATTGGTCCAGAGCGTTAGCAAAACCCTGTAATAAGAGTGATATCTCGCGAGCGAATTGATCCATAAAAATATTTAATACAAACATGGGATTGATTCAATGTAAATGTTGAGGTTAGCTCCAGTCCACCTCTTAATAGGCCCAAAGCACGTCTGGAAATCTAAACGCTGTCACATACTTGGATCCAGGAATTCGGAGTGATTTTCATCTGAAGACTCTCGATCTCATTCAGTTGGTTTAATAGTTAGAATGAATGTAACTTAAATTACCTAATATTGTTACATAAGCAAATATCAGATATAAAAAATTGTTGGGATTTTATTGATTAGGCAGAACTTTAATGTTATTTCTCGTAAGTGATTACAAGTTACCTAAATCAATGTTAAGTTACAGTTTCGTATTAAAATTATACGTTATTACAGTTGAAGTTCGAAATATTTGTAAACCATGCGCTACATTTTATTTTGTCAACAAATTTGTCACCGTAGTCTTGTTTAAAGGGGTTTGTCTTGGGATTAAAGCTTATTTGTATAGATTAATAATGGGCTATTGTTTCTGTCCAGTACATAATTATAACTCCCAACGCATCCTGTAGAGTGTGTGAAGTAGGGTTGACTCCCGCGGTTCATGTGTCCCCAGCTCGCTGTTCACTCCCCACATTCGTCAAATCTGTTCAGGATTACGTCGAAGCATGGAAGTCAAAGATTTGCGAGAACGTAAAGAGAACTTTGGAGCTTTAATGAGTTTTTCGAAGCATATTACTCGAAGGTCTAGAGAAATTTCATCTTTGTCTGTCCCTTTGTTATCTTCATATCTCGAAACGATCTGAGCAATAGACATGACATTTTGAATTAACCAATATTTACATTATTTAGCTTTAGAACAGCTTACATTGGGTCTTATGGGCTTGGTAGCAAATGGCGTGTTGTAGAATAAATGAATTTTTATACAAACTGAGTATATTCATATGGACCTGTAACACTTGACATAAGTAACACGTGTAGTTATAGACTTGACTTTTGCATGCAGCCTCAGCGAAGCCTATTACGCGACATCATTTTAGCGTAGTCCAACCTGGTTCTGTTTGAGCGTAGAACAGTTGAGTGTTTATTTACGTGTTACATTGCCATGAAAAACGAATGATGCAACATTTTTCTTTTATATCTTAAGGTCTAATTTTTTGAAATTAATATTAAATATTTGTAACTGAACAATAAAATCTAAGAACTCCTCATATCTGGCCAATTTATTTTTCAATTCAAAATTAAATAATCATAAAACTAATATATTACTCAATTTTATTATTGCGGTAAAGTTTTAAGATTTAATAGTTAGCGGTAAAACTAATATTGACAAACTTGAACTTTAACAAAATAATCAATTTTATTCTGAAAAAAGACATGCCTACCTCAGACCACAAGGGTCCAGTTTCAAAAATTGTTCAATGTTCGAAAGTAATCTATTCAGAATATAAATAGGGAGTTTCGCGAGAGGTTTGGCTCTAAATCAGGACGTGGTATTAAATGTAAAACCCAAAAAAAGAAAAAAAGCAAAAAAGTTCATATAAATATATATACTATCTTGCTTTATTCATTGAACTGCCTGTTCATTTAGGAGAAAATTAAATACCTACTAACACTTTCTAGTTTATGATCAATTCGTTTTATAAAACTTATACTCTCAGAATGCAGGAATAATGATAATGTTACATTATATTTTATATACTTTTGTTTATTATAAAACATTAATGTTCTTTAAAAAAAACAAATTTGATTATATTATAAAACAAAAACATTAAAATATTATAGATGTTATATTTAAATCAACACAATTCAGTTGAAAATCAACTTATATAAAAGTGCTTTTTAGGAATAAAATTTTATATAAAAAGCAAAAAATAGATTATTAAGGGCAACTTGGTATGTCGTGCATATTAAAATGTCCACACAATATAATCCTACTATGAATTAAACAAGATACAAAAAATAAAATCCAACGAGCAGTAGGTATAATTATTTATTGGTCTGAGGGTTGGCAAATCCTTATCACTCGACGGGCTGGAAACATTTCATTTCTGCTTTTCTGAATGAGACAGTGAGATGTCTGTCTGTCTGTACGATGGCTTAAGAACGAGCATGTCTATAGACTTCAGGCTTATAGAGGAAGTTTGCATGAAGCTACAGGCTTGTGTTCTAGAGTTTGCATAAAGCTTTATTTCTATTTAAGCAACATCGAGTTTGATAATCGTGCATGTCATTCCATGGAATTCTTTTGAGCATTAGCGGACATTATTTTAAAAATAGTCTTATTGCTAACTATGATGGCAACGAGTAAATCGCAGAATGTCATGATACTGTTATGTCACTATTTTTCAAGCTATAATAGAACACAAATTATTAAGTTATTTCCTGATGATACGAAATCTAATTATTTTGACTTATATAATAGAATTATATTTAGTGATCAAAAGTATAAATCGTAATTTATATTTATATGTTTCGAGGTATATTGAAAACGTTTATTTTTCACACAATCTAGAGAGTAATGTCACAGGTCCAATGCCAGAAAAGCACACAAATGTGGTGTTAGATAATTAACAGCCACTATAACTCGAAGCTATGGTTCTAAAGACGCAAAAGGATAAATTCAATTACGTGAGGTTGTGAACTAACATTCTTCATCATTCTTTTTAATTCCATAGCCCGAAAATCTAAACCCACAGTTAAACCAAAAATATAGTAGTTTATATCATAAGGCTGTACTGCTTATTCGATATTTGATCTGGTATATAATAATATACATAATTATATATTTTAAAGAGGTTTTAAAAGATCAAAATTCTACGTGGACTCAAAAACATCAGATAACTTAGCCAAAAACGTCTAAATTCGAAATGAACATATTGAAGAATTATTTCGTTCATGTCATCCGTATTTATCATTATTATTTATTCACTGTTTATTTATTTTTGTTTCTACTGTTTTCTCTTTTATATTTTAATACGATTTTTGCACCTGAAGACGGTTTTTTTACCGAAATATAGTGCCAATTAAAAAAAACATTTATTTGTACAGAAATATACTAAAATAATATACACAATATAATAGTATACAATAAATCTTTAACATACCCGACCAAGCGTACATTTATATTGTGGTCACGTAATTAAAACTTCAACATTATCTAGATTTAGAAAGCTTTTTTTTACGTAAAATTAAAGCAATTGTTTTAAAATCCAAAAAACGAGCGTTTGATAAATTCAAAATTTAATAATCTGTGTAGCATAAAAGGTAATAAGGCATTAAAATTAATTTATTCTAAATTAGAAGAAGAAAGGCATCAATTCCATCGAGAAACAATTAGAATGAAGATGGCTGTTAAAGTAATAAAGAAAGGTTTTAAATAAGTAATCCAATTAGATCAAAAGAGGGCCTTCCGCGTTTTAATGACAGTAGGTATGAATTATGCCTGTCTACAGAAGTAACCTTAAACCTTTTTGCTTAGTTGATTAGACAATTTAATTCATTCATACCATATTTACCTGCTACATTGTCGTGGAACTTGTTTGTTGCGTTACGTACGTGTGTATCTTACTGTATAAAAAACGAGAAATTATTTGGTTTTGTTAGATTTAGATGAATTAAGTTTTATTAGTTTAAATCATAATAGAGGACTTAAAATAATAAATCGGATTAACAGGCAATTTTAAATGTTGAGTTTAGCTACAGTTCACCTTTCTCTTACATAGAGCATCTGAAATTGTTATTGGAAAAGACATTTTTTGTATACTTCCACATTAAATTTATTAAAATAGCGCTTTCGCCGGTTAAGGCATCATCAGTTTGACATTGTTTACAGAAAAAACATATGTGTAAAATAGAATAAAACATATGATAAAAATATAATAAAATTTAAAACTAACTGTAAAGACCAAAAACTAATAAATTATAAAAGAATATTATGTAGAAAAATATGGTATGCACAATTCATAATTTTGGAATGGATTTCTTTTTTTCACTAATGGTATAAAAATATCACTGAAATTTACGGAAGGTTGGGAAATACAATTATCTTTTAAAACTGTCATACACGCACTTTCAATTTTATTTCTTTTAGTCCAGGTAGATTCTTTAAACACTACACTAGACGATTCAAAATTTATATGATGATTTTCCTTTACTGCATGTTCAACTAATTTAGATTTTTCAATGTTTTCTTTTTTATAATTATAAATATGTTCTTTTACCCTAATTTCCACAGGTCTTGATGTTTGGCCGATATACGTCTTGTTGCAACCACAGTCAATTTTATATATCACATTCTTGGTTTCTTGATGTTTGTTTTTCGGTTTTAATTTTTTTAAGTAGCTTCTTATATTATTTTGGGACTTAAAAACAGTGCGGATGTTAAATTTATAATTTATCCTACGATATTTTTTTCTGATGTTCCTTTTACATAAGGAATAGTTACGGTAGTAAGATATTTAGGATTGTCTGTTTTGGTAATTTGCTTGCAACTTTTGTTTTTTAGCCTTAGCTCGTTCAATAATTGATGGAGGGTAGTTGTTTTTAATCAAAAGTTCTGTAGTATAATTTTCTCCTAAAATTTTATCTTTGTTATCAGTTACCAAATTATTAATCTTCTGGAACAAACTTTGTACTAATCCAATTTTTACATGTTGAGGATGATTTGAATTATAATTAAGGTACTGTCCACTGAAAGTCTTCTTATCAAAATATCAGAAATGGAATTTCACTTTTAACCTCATTTTCAATAGTAAATTTTATCGATGGTCTAATTGAATTGATGTGTTTTTAAAAATTCGTCTTGGATTTTTATTTTATTTTCCAATACACAAAAGACATCATCAACATACCGTAACCAAATTTTGGGTTTAATACTCCAATTTTCAAAAAGCAATGTCTTCAAAGTGGTCCATAAATATGTTGCTAATTATTGGGCTGAGAACACCACCCATAGGTTAAAACCGGATACTTGATTGTAAAAATCTATCTTTTAACTGAATATAGTTTGTGGCTAAACACATACAGTAAGAAGTTCCCATTAACACAGTTAATAGATAATGTTGTTCTCGTATTGAAGTTGTTATCATTAGAAAAGTCGTTGTCTAATCAGACACAAAGCTTCAGAGACAGGTACATTTGTAAACAGACTATTTACGTCGTTGCTGACCATAATATCACTGTAATCAATATTAATAATTTTTCATTTTATTGATAAAATCTTCTGAATTCTTGATGTAATAATTAGCTTGTCCAAATAATGGACTAAGTAATAGGTAACAAAAAATTTGATGATTTTTGTAGACTTTACTCCTGAAATCTGGAGTCATGTTAGTCTGAAGGGATCCAAAGATAGTCAGGTGACACAATGAGAATACCTTTTCACCTAGATTGCATTATTTTCAATAGTCTGTGGGGGTCTATGAGGTCGGAAGGATGTGGGGAGTTTGTTTTGAGCTTCTTCGTTCTTTCGTCACCGGGGTCATGTTTTACAGTTTCAGGTACACGTCTCATGTTTTTTTGTATTCTGCTCCATTTATAGTTTTGAGTTCGGAGTACTGTTGGAACCCAACGATTTTCAGGTCTGGTTTAGAGAAAGCAATGGTGCACACTGAAGATCACTGACCTGTGAAATCCTTGGAACTGTTGGGACCCTCATCGTAATTGATTCCAATGTCCTGGGAAACTGCCTATCCACTACTATCCTGGCATAAAGCGTGCTGTATTGTTTGTTTTAGTGGGGAAATAATTGTTTGTTTGAAGAAAATAACTGAGTTTACAATAGCGCGTGGTAATTTTCAAAAACTGACCTGTGTCCAATTTGTTCAACTGCGATCTGTGTTCCGTTGGATTTACCATATAGAGTAATGTAGTATTATCTATACATTTATTTACCTGAGGAATAACCAACCTAATATTTAATTGTTTTCTGAAATAATTATTTAACACATAATTTATACTTTAAATATATGTTCGTTTTAAAAACTAAGTGATTTGTATTCCTACATATAGCTATTAAAACATTTCCAAACTTGTACACAAGTTTTTTAAAGCAAACCGAGACAATTATTGTGACATTTGTCTGCCTCATATTACTCTTTAATGTTCTAGTACATCTATCTAATAATGAAAGTAAAATTATATGCGATTGTAATACAGATTATGATAGCGTAACAGAGCCCTCCGTTGGGCGAATCTATTATTTGTAGTAATTATGTAGTATGAAGCCAAATTCAATTGCTACTGAAAGACATGTTATTTTTTTTAATGCTTTACATGATTTACATGGTTTGAGCTATTCCAGGAAGTAATTATTTTACGAACTAGGTCCCAATTAATACTTTTGTTATATTTAAACATATCTGGCGTGGATATATGTTCACGCATTACCTTTAATAGTTTTCACTAACTTGATAGAGCATTTCTAGTTAGGATAAAAATACTTCTTTCTCAGTAATTAATTTCTTTATATTTATATTTATGTAATAATGATTACTTATTATTTTATTAATATAAGTTTATTATATTTTAATTAAAATTAAATGATAATAAAAAATAAACATACAATTTCTTTCTATCCATAAAATTATAAAACTGCTATAAAAAGAAATGAATTGTTGCATATTGAGATAATGAAATGTAATTCAATAAACATTACTTACTGGAAAGTATATAACATGCTATAAAATAATGAAGAACTATTGTAATTTGTCAAATTTATTATACCGTAATATTGTACCAGTATTTTAAAACTAATATCCATCAAAATTTACTTAGTTATCCCCTACCCACCTGTTTTTGATTTAAATCTCTTATAATATATGTAAAAAGTCCAAACATGAATTTCGTAAACAAATAACAATTTAGTATTTTGTGGAAACAGTTTATAAAGGTGATATACTATGATGACAATGGTGTTAGTTTTTAGCGTTTCTCCAATTGGAGTTTCATGTCTTATTAGAGGCGTGACGCTTTCAGTGGAGATTACATCTTAATTAAATTTCTGTTTCATTCCATTTTAACTACCTTCAAACAAACAAACTGAGGAGGAGCGACGCTTCTGGAACACTTTAGTGTCTGGTAGGTTGACAAAACATTACAACTATATGATTCAAATTTTGTTTGTGTACATCGGCTAGTCTAATATGATGTTATATCCTATGTTAAATATAGGTTGAGGAATCATAGGTTTATTAAATACCGTATTTTAGAGAAAATGTCGCCTACTCTATGATTTTAAATGAAATGACTTAAATATTAACACTGACACCCATCCTTCACAATAAATGTTGTAACATAATATGAAATTTGTCCCTAAATATTTTTTTTAATTAAATTCAAAACTAGTTCTATATATTTATTATTAGGAAAACTTAATATTGTTAAAAGCCCTTAAACTGAAAGTAAAATCCATAATATTTATAATCTCAGGATCTAAACTTAATTTAAGCTAGACTGTATTGAAAAACCAGCATATAACTTAAAATTAACTTTTACAAACCGATAAATTAAGTATTTAAAATAATCAAGATACCAAAATTTTATCAAATACATTTGATGCTCAAACGAATGTGATTAGTAAGTTTATTAAGTGGTAAGTTTAAACGCTTCCTATCTCGCCCATGTTAAAAATGTATATGGTTTTTTATGACCCGTTTCCGTGAGTCAACCATTTAAGGGAATTTTGGTTTCTGAAACTTTTACCAGCTGTTTTATATGTCTTTGTGACAGTACTAGTTCCTGAATTAATATTAGTATTGTGATAAATAAAAATTTTGTAAATAAAACTAAAAAAGAAATAATTTTTACAATTTTAAATTTTTTGTTTTATTTTTTAATATTAAAAAAAAATAGATAGAGATAATACCTGAGAATCCACATCATCACCTATATGTAGGGAACATGATGGTAAAAGTTTGGTCAAGGATATCTTGTATAGTTTAAAAAAAAAAGAGTCATTAGTGTATTAAAAACCCGGGACTTTTCGGGAAACCCGCGTTTAAAGTAGGCCTATACCCTTTTCCATTGTAACAACTGGGCAATTATTATTTGAATATAAGTTTATAAAATACCTTTTAAAAACCTCCTGGTATGTAATCTCGTTCTTCTACATTAACATCTTGCTCAAGATTTATCCTCCTTTTCTTCAGCCTAGCTTCCTTCTTAGCATTCCGCTCCGCAATCTCCGCTCGGTTGATTCGCTCAGTGTCCAGTTGTTGTAGCAGACAGATGGTGATAGATCCTATGTGCCTTTATTCCAAGGGTTTCTAAAACTTTAATCCTACTTAGGTTTCCCTCATTGAAAGTAGCTATTGCATCATATGTGCCTAACCTCAAGGAGAATGCCTACCAACAAAAACATTTTTTGGAAGTCATGTCCAAAGCACGTTGTTGAAAGCTCCTCATTAACATTTTGTGTCTTCCCATGAGAGGCGAATTTTCTGAGGAGGTCGGGGGTTATGGAAAGATCCTTTAAAAATATGGCTTGATAGCCTCCATAATAGCATAACGGAATTGAATGTTTATGGTTTATAATTAAGACTATCTGATCCTGCAACTTCAGCTTTGCGGAAGGGCGCCACCCCGTGTCCGGGGGTTAAAGGACACAGGTCGTGCTGAGGATTGGCATCACTTGACATTTTATGGTACCAGATTGCCCAAATAAGCCTTCTCATGCCATCAAGATTGGATTGGTTAGGACCTAATATCCCCTCCATAATATCCTTGAAGTTGTGTCTATGACTTTATCAGTTAGTCTACCAAGTACCGCACCCTTGAGTCCTTTCCCATCATATGAAAATTAAACTTTTGTTCCGTAGTTTATAATTCCCCTCAGAGCGTGTACCCATTCTTTTCTGGATATTCCCAATGCAGCTCCAGCTATTTTTGTTACTTCCACATCATCAATATGTCCTACCCTACTTGCCTACTGCATGGTAGGCTTTAGAGTCCCCATCACTCATAAGTACTCATACATCACTCCTCGCTTCTCCTCTGATCGGCTAAAAATAGACACCGCAAGCAACAGGCTCCATACCGTCCGCTTGACCCTCTCATAATTTTTTATACACTTAGATATATGATTCTCTTTGTTGTTTTCACTTGTCCCACACTTCCCACACAACCACTGCAAAATTTTGTCAATACCTCAGCATGTAAAATTTTACCAGTGTACAAGACTTGTCAGAGTAGCACACGCCATTTTTTGATTTGTATCCTCTCATCATGCCAAGTCCCATCATAATCGACTGTCCAGGTTTCTATTATTTTCAAATCCGTTTCATTATGAAGCACAGCTTCTTCTGTTGCCTTTTGCATCGATTTCTCCGCAACATCAAAGACCACTCTCTTATCACACATTTGTATACCTTGTGTACGCTGAGTATCGGCTTTGGGCAAATTTAAGAATGCACACAACAGCTTTCCAGGCCTCAACCTCGCCTTTACCGATACAACTAAGGCCATATAGCATTCTTAGATTTATAGACATATAGGTTGGACTTAATTACTTTTTATCAGAGGTCCAGACCCGATTTTCCCCATGGCATTCCAAACAAGAAAGTGACAAGTTACACATGCTAAACCGTTTTCTTTTCTCTTTTATACCTTCACCTAAAATTTACTTTTCCGCCACAAGATTTGCACACAACATACTTGTTTCGAAAGCTGTGATTCAAAAGAGATAGAGCAACTATAATATTTGTATTCATCACATCGTGTCCATGTTTATAGTCACTTATACTTTCATATAGTTTTGCTTTTGAAGCACTCAGCCTAGATTGAATAGTAACATTATGTCTACTAACCCTCACCAAGACCGAGAATGATTTGTCCTAAAATGCTGGTTACCCTTGCATTTCCTTTTTTTAAAAACTCCTTTTGGTTTTGTCATAGTAATTTAGCAACTTCACAAAGAATATGAATAATTATTATATAAAACAATAACAACATAAACACCACTTGATAAACTAGAATTGCAGATTTTGTCAACAAACAACTATTATTGAGGTAAGCAACAATAACTGGCAGACAAGTCATTTGTAGTCTGCTACAGATGTTTCACACTGCATCTGTTATGCATTGTTGACAACCTAACAAAACAATATTACACAACCAGACTATTAGCTTTTGTCATAAATACTACTAATAACAAGTGTTTGAAGCTGAGCGTGGTAGACTGCTAAAAACAATAAAAAACTCTAGGAACATACAATTTATTAAAAAAATTTAAAAAAAAAAAAATACTTCTGGACCTTCATATGTCTTGCTCTTCTTTTTTAAATACTCTGAAAAGCTTAAATAAAAATATACCAAAAATAAAA
>NW_025786603.1:0-14060 GCF_021130785.1 Homalodisca vitripennis
CGGGAAACGGGGGGGGGAAGTGGACCCACCGACACAACCCCCGGAAATTTTAAAGGAAGCTGTTCGCACTCCTACAAGGTAAACCTAAATATGTGTCGACTTAAGAACGCACACTGAGAAGAGGTCAGGACCGTCCCCGAGTTCGAGATGGGTAGTGAACTTGTGCCATCGGTAAGATAAAAGAGCAGGGAAAGGTCCAAATTTGACACTGGAGGCAGGTTTCCCTCGTAAAAAAGGAGCCCACCGCTGACTCCCCAAACCAACGAATTTTTTAAAAGGTTTTTCTGGTGGGACATTGAAAATTACGGGCGACAAGATTGATTTAAAAAAAAGGGGGGGCGTTAAAGGGGGTAGAAATTTTTGGGGGGAACCCCCCTAAGGGATCCTAGCCGTACTTGGTTGCGATTTTTGGGGCAAAGGGAAACGGAGAAAAAAATGTTAAACTGGTTACTTGGTTTTGTTGGTGGGACTTTTGGGTTTAAAATCGGATAAAAAAAGGGGGGCCGGCCCGGCCCCAAACCGTCCCTCAGTAGCTGGCACCTCCAAAACAGCAACGTTAGTGTACTGCTGTAGCGATTAAAAATTCCCCCCGGTGTAAAAGTTTATCCAAGTGAAGATAACCGATGTGCCCCGGGTTTTTCCGACGACTTAGAAGGAAAGGAGGGGTTGGATTGAACCCCCTACTTTATCATGCACGGTGTTTATCTTGCTCGAACCCTGAAAAGGGAAAAGGGGAAACCCGCTGTTGGGTGACCGAAACCAAGTGCGGGGGAGTTAACCAAACCCAAAATTTGAATTTTGGAACCCGACAAATTCAACCCAGTGGAGGGAGGAAACCGTCACAAAAACTATAGTTTTAGCAGACAGTCATGGTCGTGGCTCCGGGAAATCTATCCGAAAGACTACCAAAAATTTTGATGAAATCTTTTCATGCCCCAAGGAAAACAAACAATAACCTCAAAATTTGGGGATTCTATTGTATTTTTCAGAACGACCCGTGTTTTTTTTATGGGGGGGAAAAAAAAGAGGGTTACAATGGCGCCTTCCCAAACCCCGAACAACTTTTTAAAATTTTTTGGGGAAGTGGAAAGCGAGAGAATGTTCGTCATTTTTTTCCGTATATCAAGACCTAAACCGAACGTGGAGAGCCCGGAATTCTTAAATCCTCATTCAAAATTTAGCTAAAAAAGAGAAAACATTAAACAGGGGTGGGGTTGAATTTCTAGACCTAAAAGGGGAAAATTGACCTAAAATTTCCCAAAAAGCGGGGGTTTCATCTAACCCAACGGGGAAAAGTGAATTGGCCATGTTGTGCGCGACATAGCCTTCTAGTACAAAAGGCCAGGAAGGGGGGGATGGTGAGTCGTTTGACAGTCCGACTTAGAGGTGTTTTGGCAAAAAACTTAGGCATCTCCCAAGTCAGAGCAGACCTTGTAAATCCACTCCATGGGATTAAAAAAATTTTTCTTGCTCACAGTGAAGACCAACCTCGGGGGGTTTATTTTGGCCCCGTGAAATGTCATACGAACCGGGAAGCACCCCAAATTAAAAAAAAGAAAAACGGAACCAAAACCATCAGAAGGCCACACTTACGAATTATTTAAAAGATCAACTAAAAAAAGGGAAAACTTTGCCCTAGTCAGGGGGGAGGGGGCATCCCCTTTTTAAAAACTTGTGCCTAAAAAATCCCCGGGACGGACCCCAAATTTAAAAGGTTTTTTTGTGTCGACAAAGAGGATTTAAAAGCGGTGCCCCCCCCAAACGGTACCCCCTCCCAAAAACACAGAAACACTTGACTCATTGGGGGGTGCCTTTTTCCCCCGGGCCTTTAAAAATCCGGGGGCGGGTAAAACCCAATTCGAGTTGCGAAGATGCCGCCAAAAACAGTTTTAATTTTCCCCCGGCGGACTTATGGTATCAGGTATGCCTTTGGATAAACCGGCCCGGCCATTTCCAAAACTAAGGACTCAGTGTTAATGGGCTTGAAAGGTGAAAAATCCTTTTGTTTTTTGGTTAAAAAATTTTTTTTTTCCCGGGGGCTTCCCTTCACACCGGAGCCCCTTCGTGAAGTGCTTCGAAATTAAAAAAAGTGAACCTGACGACAAAATTTTTAAATGTAATTTTGTGGGGAATGAAACGAAATTCCCCTTTGGCCCGTAATCATAAGAAAAAAGGGGGGAACCCATCCTGGAAAGTACGGTGTAAGGGCTTCCCTTTGCCCCCTACGGTTTTAAAGGCGGCGCTCTTTCCTAGGTTGGCTGGCATTTTTCGGCTTTCATTACGGTTTTCCAAAACCCTTGGACCCCCCTATTCGAGGTTTTTCCAAAAAAAGGGAAACGAATTTTGTGGCACCAAATGCAAGGCTTTTGATCTTTTTAAAGACAAAACTAATATCTGCCCCGTGTTTTATAACCCGGGCTTTTCCCAAACCGTTCAATTAGCACAGACGGAGTACTGTTTCCCCTTAAAAGGGCAGTCCCTCACAGGGAAAAAGATTGGCCGGGGAAACCCCGTCGTAAAAGTTTTTGAACATTTTTCCCGCCCAGAAGAACTCTCGACAAAAACCAGCGCGAAATTTCTTATCTAATCTGGATACAAAATATTTCAGATGCTACTTTTGGGGCGTCCTTTAAAAAAAATCACCGATCACTCCGCCAAAAAAGGATGATTCGCTGAAAGGCCCAGCAGTAGGGCCCCAGAGGGGTGGTCGTTTTACACTATTTATTTACGGGAGAACATAAACCGGAAAAAAAACCCCACTAAAGCGGGGGGGTAAGTCGCGCATGCGAGGGTTAAACAGGAAGTGTCCCTGTCGTTGACCTTGATTTTAATTTTTAACACGTCAAAACGAAATCCCGTAGTTTTGGGTCCCCAGACAAGCCAAAACTTCCGGGGGAGCCCCGGGGAAGTACTGTACCCTTTAGCTCGGTGAAAAGAAAATTGTAGTACCAACTTTTAGCCGGATAATTGGGGTCAATCTGATTTGCCCACAGCTGGACAGCCGCGGGCAAAAAAACTAGACCGGGTGAAACAGAAGTTTGGGAATATGGAAAAAGGGCTTATAAAATTTCGTCAGACATGTCGTAGCTGAACCAACGAAGAATTACGGTAAAGCGAAAGTGCCCCGGTGACGTTTTTCAACGAACCCCCCGGACCCTTCGAAGTGAAGCGGCAGATAAGTTGGCCCCCCTTTCCCATTAGCGAAACCCGCAGTTTATATTCTCGTGTTTGGTCATTTTTTCCCGATACTGTGAGTTTGTTCCACTGCCAATCGACCACCGAAATGTTTCTCGAGCACTATGCAAGGGGATAACCCAATTTTTTTGGGGGCCCCAAGGCCTTAGTTCCCGATCAAGGGCTAACTTTACCCGTTTAAAATTAAAAGTTTTATAAAATTTTCGCACGTTAAAAATCCAAACTAGGTTTTCATCCTCAAGTAAGGCAACTGGAGCGGGCCCCTTCCCCACTGTGTGAGAATGTTGATTCATTTTGTTAACCGAAAAAACAAAAAAATGAAACTTTTTTTCACCAGGCCAAAACCCCAAAAGGTTTGGGGACCCTAAAATTTTTAAAAAAAGGGGGAAAACAAAATTTTTGGGGGCT
The DNA here is from genome assembly GCF_021130785.1 of Homalodisca vitripennis. Classification (NCBI taxonomy): domain Eukaryota; kingdom Metazoa; phylum Arthropoda; class Insecta; order Hemiptera; family Cicadellidae; genus Homalodisca; species Homalodisca vitripennis. The sequence goes on from NW_025786603.1 coordinate 3,604, forward strand.
CCCGGGCCCCACTAAGGGGTTCTTCCCAAAAAACCCCCCATTTAAAGAACCCAAACCCGAAAATTTTTTTTGGGGGATCAAAAATTTCCGGGGGGCCCCCCCCCCCGGGCCCCCAAAACCCTTTTTCCCCTAAAAACGCCCCCACCCCCCAAAAAAACCAAAAAACCCCCCCAAAAAAACAAAAAAACCCAAAACCCCAAACCCCCTTCCCCCAAAAAGGGGGCCCCCCCCCTTACCAAACAATTTTTTTTTCCCCCTCCCCCTAAAAAGGGGCAAAACCAAAAAAAACCCGGCTTTTTCCCCCGGAAGGGTCCCCCTCTTCCCCCCGGGGGGCATTTCGAGAAAGAAGGGGCGTTTTTACTTACGACGCTACTGGGTTGGGTCCCGTACAACCTGACAGGGTGGAAGGGAAAAAAGAAATCTAAGTATAATCTTGGGGAAAAGGGAAAGGCGTAGATGATTTTTCCCCCAAAACTTCTCTCGCAAAACAACAGCTTTCATACCATAGGCATGACCTTGAAACCATTTCGAACAAAAATGGACTACAAAAGATGGTGACCGACTACGGGGGAAAACGAGTGACTTGGTCACTCTGCTCCCCCTCCCCCAAAAAAAGCGGGGTCTTTTGATCCGTGGTCATGTACTAAAATTCTGTTTGGAACTGTAATCGATAGCGATTTGGAATTTTAATAGTAAGATGATGAGGCCAAAAAGGAATGAGAAATGTATCCGACACGACAGATCAATTAACTGCCCCTTTGATAACATGCACTCAAAATTTTTTAAACCCTTCGGGAAAATAAAATGATTTAATCTTGAAAGCGTATCACCAAGGATGCTGACAACAGCTCAAACTCCGAACAAATCCTTTTTTCTCATTTTTTTAATACTCTTTTCCAATACTTAAAATTAAGTTTGCCTTGCAAAATTAAAGATGCCCTTAACCTTGCTGTACAAAGAATGAATCAACTTACCAAGCTGTAGAGACTTGGCTGAAATTGGATGGGGTTTGAAACCATTACCCCCCCCCCCAGTTCCTGAGGTCCTGAAATCTGAAAACAGGTTTACACCCCTGCAAAATTATTTTTAGATTAAGTTGAAAACCCCCCAAAGCTTCAAAATTTCAATAATCAAATCGTATGACGGAAACAAGCTTAGAGTACCATTAACTCCCCCTTGAAAAATGGAAACCAAGTTATGAAGTTTTCAAAATAATAACTTACCCGTTTTTTTAAAACCCTCTCTGAAAAGATGGGTAAGTGGGAAGTAGACGACCAAAATTTAAATTTGCAAGGGAAAAAACCTTACCGTTTATCATCGACCATTACCAAGTGAGTGTAGTTTTGGGCCCCTTTTAAAAGGGTCCCTGTGGGTATTATTAATGACACCAAAGCCAAATGTCCAATTGAACTTTTTTTTTGGAAAAAGAAAATTCGTTTGCACTAGAAATTATACCGGCCCGAAATCCCCGTCCCAATTAAATCCAACCCATGGGACTATACTCCGGGTGAGGCCAAAGTGATTGAAATTTCTTTTGCGGGTGCGGTCTAAAGTTTTAAAAAAACCAATTTGAAAGGGGGGGGTGAAATTTCCGAATCGGGTCGATGGACCTGATTCAGCGGGGGCGGATGCCTGCCATTCTTGGGCCCCCGGGGCCCCCCGGGGATTTTGGAAAGATAACTTTCCGAAGTAGAGGGATATTTTAAAGAAGAAAACCGAACGTTGAATCAGGCGTGAATGAAACTTTGAAGGTCCTCCAAATTGGACGACCAATTGGCACCTAAGCTAAAGGGTATTCTTTAGAGAGTACTTTCCAGCACCTCGAGTCAATATTTTAAGCATGTTATTTAAGCAGGTATATTGAGGGATCACGATTCGTGTTTTTAATTTTTTTTTTTTTATCTGTTTGAATTCGAGACGAGTTCCAAAATCTGCTCCTGCCCCCTGAGAGGTAGCCGACGGCCCCCCGAAGCTCCCCGGGGCCAGCAGAATCAGAACCTTGGAATCGATTGTCCCGATGGCAGCCCGTTAAGAGAGTAACCAACCCAAAGAAGTGGTCCAGGGGGTTTGGGTATTATGCAAAAAACCAAATCCAAGTTTGGTGTGTACAACCTTACGTATGGTCAACGATGAGGATCCTACGAACGTAAGTGAATTTAATATTGTGTTGAGCTCAACCGAATGGGAATTTTTACAGTGTTTCGGATTGAGTGTCTCCGGGAATTACAAGGTCGACCCATTGCATTATCATGGCCTTGAACGGGAAAAAATCGAATTTTTCTAATATTGGGCCATTTACGGGGGGTTTGTTTAAGAACAAGTTTTTTCCGTTTCGTCAAGTATAAATTTTAAATTGTAAAAATTTAACGTTGTATTTTTTAAAGTGAAGATAGTCGTGGGGGTTTGTTGGAGGTGGAAGGGAGAATTTTTCAAAAATTTAATTATGATCAATTCCAAGGGATTTGGTGTCCACAAAAGGAAAGCCGGCCCCCCTTTTTCCCCCATCCCATTCCCTCCTTCCCAATACGGAAGGGAGCCTAAAAAAAAAAAAAAAATTTTTAAAAATTTTTTAATAATGATGACACACACAATTAAAACTGTGGAATCCCCTCTGTGGGTCTCCCGGGCCCCACCCGCGACAACTGCTGTCCCTTTTGCCCCCTCCAAAATGTTACGCAAGCACTTTTTTTTTTTTAAAAATACTCACGAATAAAAACCAAACGCCAAAGAAAAAAAGATTTTTAAGGAAATATATTGTAATTCGTGAATTTTTCTTTTTAAGGAACTAAATATTTTTTCGTTTTAATGTTTTTGCTTTTTAAAATTTGTATCATGCCCCAAAATTTTTGTTTTCCAAAAGCAGATTAAAAAATATCAATGAAAAATTGGTTTGACTACTAGGTGAGGAAGCCAACGACTTTGGTTCGTTTAAGGTTTTGTTCCCTCGTTTTGGCATTGGGGGGATTTAAGTAAATTTTTAAAAATTGGGATTTTTTTTTAAAATGTTTTCTTAAAAAATAGTGACCCTTTGACTTAACAAGTTTCTTTTTTAAAGGGGTGACTGACCACGGGGGCCCCCGAGTAAAAAGCCCATCGGTTCACCTATACTGGCAAGTAGGGGTTAAAAATTTTTCCAATCGACACATTTTAAAACCTTTTTTTTTAATAATTTTGGCCTTAACAATCCCCGTGGGGGAAAAAAAAAAAAAAAAAAAGGGGAGGAAACTAAAATTAAAATCTCCTCCTCTCCTAATCCCCCCAAAAAGTTGTTGGGTCACAAGGGTTTTGTTTAAAACAGTTGGTTCCTATGTTAGTGTTTTTTTGTTGTGACGTATTAATATAGATGTCACTATTCAAAAACCATGTTACTTTAATTTTTTATTTAAATTTTTTTCTTTCCCCTGAAAAGAAATTTGTTATTGCGGTATGTTGTCAAACCCTTTAATTTTTTAAGTTTATTTTTGAATTAATGAATTTTTTTTATTGACTTTCTGTAAGGAGAGGCACACCCGGCGACGATTTTGCAAGTTTCCTCGATTTTTAGCAAGATATGTTAAAACAAATTTAACTTTAAAAGGGGCCGTAAGGACATCCAAATTTTTTTCTTTTTTCTATTTCTATCAAATCATTGGATTACTGAAAAAAATTCCTAAAAAAAATTAAAAAAAAAAAAAAAAAAAAAAAAGGGACACCGTAGAACATTGGGGTTACCTTTTAAAGTTTTCCTATCTGGGACAGCATGGTTAAAAGGGTGGGGGTGTGTGGGCCCAAAAAGAAACCCCCCCGCCCCCTTTGAAAAACGTGAGGTAAAATTTTTATTGACCATGAAGTACAAAAGTATTTTTATTGGTTTAAAAAACCAACGTCTTAAAATTTTCCAACAGTAAAATGTAAGTATATTACTTACAAATATTCCCACCAAAAATTTTTAAAAAAGGGAAAAAGGGGAAAAGTGATTATTTATTTTTTTTAATAAGATATAAGTCCCAAATAATAGTTCTCGGAAAATTCAGTTTCTCAACTGAGTTGTTAACGAAGTACCCCCATCCCGGGCAGCTTTTTGTGCGCTGGCTAGGAATTTGCTGATTTGCGACTCCACCTGGTTGGCCAATTTTTGTCTTTTGCCCCGTTACCCCAAGTAAAACGTTTGGGAGCAGACCGTACGGATCAGCCCCCCATTTTAAAAAATTTTTTAGCGAAAAAGTACGTGCGTGGGGTGGTTTTATCCCCGGGGACTCCCGTAAACGCGCGCTCCGTGTTTGCCCTTCCCCCCTAAAAACTTAAATTTAACCCCGTTTTGCTGATGAGTGTTAATATTTTAAAAAATTCAGTTTAGGGAATGTGTAGTATTGTAAAAATTATTTAAGTAAAGGTTAAAATTTTAAAAACAGATTTTTGGGCCAAAGTTTTTTTTTATCAATTTCCCAAAACCCGTCTCGTCCGTTACAACATTATTGAATTTATTTTTCATAATTTTCATTTATGCACGACAAGAATGGTTAGTAAGGGGACTTTTTCCTTTTTTATAGAATTGAATTAAATCTTTAACCTGTAGGGGTTAAATTTATTTTTTTGATTGGGGGTGGATTAAAGAAGTTTCTAGTGGGTTTTTTTATTGTTTATTTTTTTCCGGGGCCTATACGGGAAAGGCAATGGGTTTTTAAAGGAAATCCCGATGAATCATTCTGATTAAAGTTTTCCCCTCCTGTATCTTTTTAAAAAATAAATGTAAAGTTTTAAAAATTTTAAATTTTTTAGCCCTTTTTTTAAGGGTTTTATTGTCTTGAAAAGCTTTTACCTTTTACAAAATAAAAACCTTTTTTCGTACGTTCTTAAAATAATTTTTTTTCAGTGCTTAAATGCACCCCCCACTGTTTAAAAAACAAACCAATTTGAAATTTTATTTCTGTAAAAATTATTTTTTTTTACACTTTTTAAAATTTTGAGTTTTTACTGTTAATTTTCAGTGGAAGGGCTTAGATTTTGCTTTACTTAAGTCGTTCCTACTGTGTAGGGTGTTATTTTTCTAATACCCCAATGTATTTAGAATAAATTTTAAGAAAAAAAGAATTTAGTTTTGAAAGCTTTGTTTTAAAAAAAAAATACGGAGAAAGGGGTTAAATCCAGTTGATATTTTTGCGAGATGATCAAGTGATATTCACGGATTAATTTAAATGGGGGGGGTTTACACGCTCTTTTACACTTCACAGGTCTTTAACCTTAAAAATTTGGTGAAACCCGCTATAGTTTTTTTTTTTTTTTAAAAGGAACCTTAACATAAAACCCACGTTTTCCAATTTTTAAAACTCTTGATGTGATAAACATAATTTATAAAATGCCTTTGCTCTTCAAATCGTAAAAAGTATTTAAATTAATGCAATATCTTTTTTAGAATTTATCGCATTTATAAAGATTTATTTAAAATTAACGTTGGGTTTTCCAAATAGAAGTGATACTTTATTTGTCCATTTACTTAAATTTGCATTTGTAGTAAACAACGATGTGTTCTATTTACTGTAATATATATAACGATGGAATTATCCTTAAGTGATATTATCCTTTAAAACATCTATTGACAATAATAATTATAAATAAAAAACTAAATTGATAGTTAAATATAAAATATAAAATTTTTTAAAGCCTAACGTAACGTTTTCCTTTTATTTTTTGAGACTACAATTAAAAATTTTACGTCTTATGTTTAATGCATTGTATCTTTGTTATTTGTTTCTTAGTCGTCAAAATTAACATTCTATGACATTACAAAATAAAAGTGCTTCAATGTAAAATAAAAAATAAGCCTCGACAATTAGCTGGAATTTTTAGGAAATCCCCTTCGAAAAAAAGTTAAATAATTATATAGTTTATAATAATTTATCAGTGAGGAAAATAACAGTAAAAGCCTAATTACAGCTCGACAAAAGTACAGAGGGGGAAAAAGGGGAGAGAAAAGAGAGTGTGGTGTGTGTAATAATGTAAGCTTCTCTAGTTCTCATTGCAGGGTCTTTTTCAATTGTCCTAATAAACCCTTTTCTTACACGACCCGCAAAATAAAAAGGGGTGTATCATTTTTAATATCGTAGTAAATTCGTCTCGAAAATGAATACATATGTTAACTAATGTAATTAATTATGGAAAATGTCAGAAAAAAAAACCTTTTTTTCCCCCCCGTCATAGTTAATTGGATAAGCAAGTCATCCAATGTTGATAGGTTGTGGTTGTTCCCCTTTTACTTCCATAAATATTTAGAGCCTTCACTGCCTAATCTTTGGTATTTATTCCTTCAAAATATTTTTATTAAACCCCCATGGAAGAATTTTGTGAACCATATGTAGAAAGCTAATTTTAGTTCCTGAAAGTGGTAGTGTTCTGCATTTTCGTAATTTTTTTTATGCTTAATCGATCTCCTTTTTTGGAAAAAAAGTTTTCACAAAGTCCCACGACACATTTTTTAAAAAATTCAACTGCTTTAGAAACTCTGTAGTTTGTTGCGTTAATTTGATAAAGGTTTACTTTTAGAATGATAAAACTCAAAAAACAACATTCCCGCAAAATTCACGCTCCACTTGAAAAAATTAAAGCTTTAAAAGCAAGATATCTTTACATATAAATTATAATTTAATTTTGGAACGTCAAAAAAAAAACTTTGGAAAAGAATTTTTAGACTTAAAAAATCCCCACCCGCGAAGAAAGGCAATTTCACTTGTGCCTTAATTTAAAAAAAACAAACTGAAAAAACGTTATTATTTAGAATTTTATTTGCAATAGATTGAAAATAAGTCTCAAGTTTACATTTTTTTTAATGACATTTAGAAACACTGTTTGAAATCTTTCATTTCAAAACTTTAAAAAAAATATCTTTGTTGAAACTTTGATTTTATTTAGTTCAAAAAAATCAATTTTTAAATTTTTTCTCAAAGACAATAATACGCACAAATAAAAAATTTAAAATAAACTCTCCAATAAAATTACGTTTTTTTTATGTGAGGCCTTTTTTACTCAATGAGAACAAATTAGACCCAAAACTGAGTACGAAAGGCCTACAGAAAATAAAAAAGTATTATAATTGGAGAGTTTGTTTTTAATTTGCAATAATTCCCAAAAATAACTGAGCTTTTAGAAGCATAAGAAAAAATTCGAATGGCCCCGATCTTTAAATATTGTACTAGTGGGACGGCAAAAAAACTCATATATATATGCCTCTGAACATCTACAGCTTTTTTCCTACTGAAACAACTTGTTCAGATTTATTTTCCCAAAATGTTCTATATACATAAAACTTTTTTCGCCCGCTATAGAAAAATTTTACTAACTAAAAAAACCTAAAACAAACTTATTGTTTAAAGACCTTATAATTCTAAAACACATTTGCCTGCAAATGCGTGAAAACGGATACAATCTAGCGATTTTTTTCCTAAATTTTGAAAGGAAGCTCACTTAAACCTTAAAAGACATATATCCCCCTATATTTTGGCCCCCCAGAGAAATTAAAAATTAAAGATACAATATGTAACAAAGTTATCTAGAGTAAATTTTTTTTTGTTAATTGTGGAAAAATTAAAACAGTTCTGTGCTACATCATTACCTTAAAATCTATTTATCTGCATTAGTATAAAGTACAATACATCAAGTTCATACGTCAATGTAAAATACTAAAGTATAACTGAGAGGTTCAAGTATCTACCAGTTTATAACAATATTTTCTATTAAAATACCTTCAAATTTTAAAATAACTAAATTTGTAGGGTTAGTGTTGAACAAGGTAGAAGTACGCCGCACTATGTGTCATGTAACGGGCCTTATTGTTGTCAGTTGTTAGAAATATTTCCAATCTATAGCTCATTTCACTCTCGATAATTCTATGGGACAGATAACGACAACTCTGATTAAAAAACACATTTTACTCCGACCCACCACCCTCCACCCCCGGGCATCTAAAGATAAATTATGTCGCCTACGGAGTGGAAGGCTTCGAAGGCGCTCAGAAAAATTTTAAGTTGGTCTTGTAAATCAAAAAATGATTAGGTCTATGTAAAAAATTAAATTTTCATGCAAAGTTTTAAATATCATGAAAACAGAGAGACCAGGAGACAGAAAAGACAGAAATGCATGCTTTTTGTTTATCGATTGAGGGTTTTCTTAAAGTTCACCAATAACTTAATACTATCGTATAGCGCATATGACAGGATACTCGAAAAAAGACAACTGTTCCCTTTTAAAACGTTCCCATTTGATTCAAATTGGCCCCTCAAAGATGATTGGGAAGATGGATTGCTTGCAAAAATAAGTGAAAGGAAATATGAAATTTTTAACCTCTCAAAAGCGCTTTAGTTTTTTTGTTAATTACTTCCCTAAATCAAGCACTAACCTATGGGGTTATTCGCTGCTTTTTTTTTTCGAACAAAAAAATTTTATATATTTAAAAAGTTTAAATATTTTTGTGTTTTCCAGTTTCTGAGTGTCCCATTTCTTTATTTTTAGAGGTAAAACTTTTTGAAAAATCAAAACCACAAATAATGTTACACACACAGTTTTTTTAAAGGTCGCGCTTCTTTCGAAATTTTTTACTAAAATAATGTTTTTTTTTAGAAAAAAAAACGAAGGTTTCCCTAGAAAAAGTCTACTTGTGAAAAATGTTTCCAGATGTTGTCACTGCACAGAAGTCAAGAAAGTTTACACATTACACAAGCACAAATAAAGTAGGAACTAACAAAAAAATCAAACCGATGGTTTTTCCCAAACACTTTTTTTTAAACAGTCTATTCCCACAGCAAATTTTTTCATCTAAAAAGATGACAGATTACAATCCTAGACACGTATTGTTTTATATTTTGTAACTAGGGGGATGAAAAACGTCTGGAATTTTTAATCCTTTCAAATCTTCCATTGTCAAAAAAAAAAATTTAAACAAAAAATTTAAAATTGTTTTCAAATTTTGAACGTACCTACCTTGCATCTCACCAACATTGATAACGATAAAGCATTTTTAAATTTTTGACACAGGTCATTTCGTTTTGTTAAATAATTTTAACTTTTGAAAGTAAGACACGTTTTTAGGGTTTATATTAACCAAAATGTAAGTGGCAACCAAAAACGTATAACTGTAACTCTAAAAGGGGCCCCTTTATAATATTATAAATACGGAATTAATATCCTAAAGACTTATAAAACGTAAAATTATTTTTTTAAAAAAATTCTGGTTATTTTTATTTATATTGGGAAGTATGACTTATTTGATAGCAAGTTTCAATATAAACTTACCAGCGCTCAGGTAAAAATGTACCCTTCTATCTTTTTTTTAAAACTACCCCATGATAGTTTTCTTTCCACTTTTAAGTCCCCTGCTATTACACTAAATGCACTGTAAATGTATTTCTTACCATGCCAACAAATCCAGTAAAGCAAAAATAGTTTTTTCCTTTTTAACCATGTTCACCATCATAATTTTTTTTAATAACATTTTTCGAGTAATTTTCATTGATATAGCTGCTTGAAAATCTGAAACCGCAAGAAAAGGACATGTAGTCCATTTTAAATTTTTTTGGTTATGTTATTATACCGTAGAATCAATGAAGAATTTTATTGTAGAAAAATTCAATGATTTTTAGGTGCAAAAACAGTTGTTTAGACCAGAACAAGGCCTTCTTTCATGTTATGACTATTACAGATCAAATGAAAATTTAATAAGAGAAAATGTTTTAATTTGGTTAAATTTAGTTTTTTTCTCATTTTTTCACTTTAATATGCAGTAAATAGTGTTAAAACAAATAAGTGTATTTTCACAATAAACGTCAACTATCATGTCGATTTATCTATGTATTAGCAAAAATTAAAAAAATTATACGATTAAAATAAAGCATACACAATTATTTGGCACAATTATTGGTTAAAATATTAATCTAATTTAAAACAGTCATAGCAATTAATTAATCATTAGGACAGACAAAATTAACTTAAAAAATTAAGATGTTTTAGTGATTTACAACTTTGTAAGTTTAAACAGCTTTTTAGTGGAAAATTTGCGATATTTAACTTACCAAGTAAGTTTTTCCACTGTAGCCTTAATATATTTTAACGACAAAAATGTTTTATCAGACTAAATTCAATACCTATTATAGCTCTTAAACTATTATCATTCAGATGTTATGTATTTTAGAAAGTGTACTAGTTCAGCATTTGTGTCCACTTAATCTTTAACACAGCACTTTATTCAAAAGCTATGCCCAATAATTTTTTCTGCTGCCTTAGTTATCATCTTAACTTATGATCAGCTTAAGAGTTGATCATACGTACAAGTAAACTAAACGTCTTGAAACCTTACTTACATAGGAAACTGAAAATTTTCCTCTACAGTTTCACTCATTTTCTAAAAATTATTTATTAATTTTTTTTTTTTTTTCTTGAAAAAAAACCTTTTACGTTCAACTTAAAACAAAAACAAAAATTTTTTTTTTTTA
>NW_025786604.1:0-15651 GCF_021130785.1 Homalodisca vitripennis
TATTGAAGATTGCTTAAATCTTGTCTTAATATTAAATTATAATATAAATGTATTAAGTAATACTAAGCTTTTTGCTCAATTGAACATACTTTACATTTTTGGGCAATGCTGAGGAAAAAAATAACATATTTGGTTAGTTAAAAGTTTTGAATTTAGGGACAACTAGAGTGGAAGCTTATAGAAAAACTTTTTCAAGATAGTTAAATATTCAGTAATCTTCTGGATTCAAATAATACATGCCTTACCATATAAGTGCTGTAAAGGGTGGAATCTCGTGTAGAGTCCACATTATCGAGTTGATATAATGTTCTGGAACGTGCTTAAATAATCAAAGTTGTGAACAAAAATATGCTCATGTAACATATTTGTTAGGAAATCTTAGAAGCAGAACAAAGGTTTGAAATACTCGGACATAAGATAATCCTAAAGATTTAATCATTCAGATAAAAGAAGCCTCCATAGCATGGGGGTCTCGAGAAAGTGGATCCAACCAAGGGCCATATAGCACTCATAAATACATTTGGTACACATTGAATCTTTTTAATTTTCACGTCAAAAACAATTACCACTAATATTTGAGGACTGAAAAACTAATATTTGTAAATTTTTAAATTTCTACTAGTAATCTAAATACGATATAAAATAGCTAGCTGCCACGAAGATTAAATAGATATAGTAATTGTACAGTATATGCATATTGCCCTAACCCCTCGCGCGCCCTTTTGGTGTGCTTAGGTGTAGGAAAAACTTTGGTCAGATTTGTAAAATTTTTTTAATAAAAGAATTTTTGATCGTGGATGACTTTTGGCCTTTGACTTTTGAAATATTTAGTGTAGATGGGTATGAATGGTACGTGAACTTTTTCCCCACAAATAAGAACGCGATGAGTTTGAAAGTTAATTCGTTAAAATTCATTTGTAATTAAATCTGAATAATTATAAATTTACCATTACTTAGTTGTTAATTCCTTCACTAGCAATATAACAATGTATTTCAATTTTGTTACTCCTTATTTTTTGTAGTCTCGATAAACCTTGACGTCTATTCAAAAACACTATAGTTTGGTTTAACCTTACATATATGAGGAGATTAGGTCACCAGCCGGGACAGGAGTGACTGCTTGTAATTATGTTTTGGGATATAAATAGATTATCTTCTTGCACTTTAGGTCAACCTTGTGGGGGCCGCTACCCATGCCAGAGTTAGTTACTCAAGAAAATTGGATGGGATAATTGGGGATGATTGCAGTCTGTTAACCCACAAGCTTTTGATTGTTACTATGCCGTTAACAGTGTTTCATTGGGAGAGATGAGGCATGACCAGGGTAAGCCAGAGAGTTTAATTGTGTATTACCAGATTAATTAACGAGTTTTATATGTTAGCCTTCAGATTAACCTGTGAGGGTTCCTTCTCACACCAACATGTTACATATTCATACTTGATGGAAATGGTAATTTATAACACTATAATTGGGTTATCATTTTTCTAAAATAATATTTACTATATTTCTTCCATTACAATATATTATAAACCCCGGAAATGCTTAACAATTATGATGATGAAAAATAAATGTATCGATTTGGGAAAGTTATAAAAACTTGCTACATATGTTAAAGTAAAAAAGTTATAAAGCATATTAAAACAGTTTATTCTATTTAAATTACCCATTGAAATATTACATTACGCATACGTTTTAAAATTGTCCTCTAACTTACATACCAGCCATGGCAGTCGGATTGTATTATTAAAGTTTTATTGTTTCCGTTTAAAGATGTTTCCCTGATAATACAAACAAACACTTTACATGTAAAACATGAAACACAAGCCATATACTCAATGGGGGAGGTTTATTTCAATAACACATGGGAGTTTTAGGACCACAACGGGACATATTGTTTATTTACCAACCTGTGTTCAACCATTATTTTCAAACTTAAGTCCTGATCAAAAATTAGAAGTGGCATAAGAAATAAGTATTTGCCCGTGAATTTTTTAATTTTTTAGTTGGCCTAAGTACTAAGTCATCTCGTTTATTAAGACCTACATATTCCGTATTAATTCAGATTTTTTTTCGCCCCCTGCCCCCCCCCCCCCCCCCCCACCCTCCCCGCCCCGGACCGTATTTGAGTGTGTTTTTTTTTTTGCGATCCAAAGATACGAACACTTGGATGTACATCATGTAAAAAATAATTTAACACATAAAAATGCTTTTACAGGTTGTATTTGGTTTTATCATTTCTATTGTTTAGATATGAAATCTTCCAAACTGTTCCTTACCGATAAACCACTCCACAATGCACTAAACGCAAACCAGTGATTGGGGAAAAATGAATTTATTTATAAAATTACAGATTCTCATGGAAATCTTGGAGCAAACCTTAGCGTGAAGTGTCTCGAATATCCGTAAACCTTGGTAAACTTTGAAGTATCCTAATCTATATTTCTAAGAGGATCTTGGGTCTCAATACACTAGGAACACAACTCTGGATAACCTCTGTGGTGGATAGCTTTACTTTACTATCCTTTTAAAACATACACGAGAGGTCATTTTTATTTTTATAAGACCCTTTCATTTATACGACTTCTGATTTTATAAGATTTCATTGTTTGATTTTTAATGGAGTTCTCTACCTTTTTCTGGTCTTTTAAGTATTGACAACAAGTAATGATACTTTTAATCATCATTGTATTTCCATAATGCTGTAAGAAAACTTCATTATTTTTAACAATTACATAACCGCATTCTATACGTTGCATCGTTTTTTATTCTCAAAATCACTCAGTTTAATATATTAAAAAATTTTTCAAATTTTCTATTAAATTTTGGTCAAAAATAAAATTTATAGTAAAAATGTATCTTAAGTTGGGTTTTTAATTTTTAAAAATATTATTAATTATCATTCTCTGCAAGCCGGTTTTTAATTCGCAAAGGTCACGAACTTATTACAATTCCTAACTTTTAGTGTCTGTATTTTCTTTTGGATCGGAACGACAACAGATTTTGTTTTGGAAAATAGCTCCTGTCTGGCATGCAAGTCATCCTTAAGGGGGTATGGGGGTTTAAAATAGTAAGGATTGTCCCAACTAAAACATCTATTGCACTATCCTCAAAATAATATTATTCATCATTAAGGCCTAAAACTCCCAGCAGGCCTCCATGTTTATTGTCAAACCCCTAATTTGATATGAATCGACTAGGGTTCCAAACGTAGCGGTCAAGTCGCCCTCCTATTGTCCGCTTCATTTATTAAAGACCATAAAGTCTTATTATGTGGATTACACAAGGTACAATCAGTTTTGCAATTGGCGGGATCGATCATCTTAGGGGGGAAGGGCGTTTTTAAAACAGGAGCGGCATGTGGTACACCATTCCTCGTCGCGCCCCCACCTTCTCTCTCCACAATGAGCAAAAGACCATTTGCATTTTTTTTTAATACAGGTAGTAGTGTGTACATACAACTCCCCTAAATTTGAGCTGTGATATTTGTGTTGAACATAACTGTGGGCATTCTAGCGATAAATGTTATTAAATGATTCGATGATATACTCTTTCTAGTACATTCCACAAGCTTTTTTTTTACCTAAACAAAACATAATGTAATATTAAAATACTAGCTATACATACAACCCACATATTATACACATTGGAACTCAAAAATAAGACTATATAGTGTACAACCATATATCGTAACTGCTTGGTATAGTCCTGGACCGCGGATGCTACACAGTCAACATCTGCCACCGATTACCTATTTAGTCTCGTCCAACACATGTCAGTATACACAATACGCCGCGTAACGTATGCTCCATCCATTACATCTACGATCTATACGGATTGACGGACTCAGCAAGCGTTTCTCTACGCACCCCTATCTTCCTCCCTTGTAAGTACATTACAGTTTCTAATACAATTTATAGTGTTTTATATAAACAGCGTGTCTAGATTTTCTCTTACTGTTTTATTAAACATTAGCCTATAGGGTGTAAAGTCTGTGCGAATTAAGCAACTACTGTTACTAAAACGTTTCAATAGTTTAGAGTGAGACCATCATTGCCGCCTATTTCTACAAAAAGTATTTTTCAAAAACATACTTTAGCCTTAGAACCTAGCCACCACAATTGACCTGCATTGAATCTAACATTAGAACTAAACAACAAAAATATAAAAATAGCGAAAAACCGTGATACAACTAATTAGTTTAATCCAAACCTATGGATGCAATGCGGTCTATTCGCCAATTTTCAGCTTTGTCTAGTGCAACACATCTCTTACCGCAACACATAACTACTTTTACTGCACTTTTTCATCCATCTTAAGCATTATTTCTAAAACCCTCCTTGTAACAAGAGATATTACTTTAAACGTGGCCCTTCATGAAAAACATAGTTTGATCAACGTCAACATAAAGATAAGTTTTAATAGCTATGCACACGAACATTTAATTGTCATAATGGTAGGCTTTGGTAGAAACAGTTAGATAAATTACTAATTGTATATTAATACAAATCAAAAACACAATTGAAATTTAGGTTACTAATGACCCAGTCTGATTGAATATTCTGCATAAAAGATTAGTTGGTGTACACAGAATCTTCTTTGCGCGTTATGTTTTATATTGGAAACCCCGTACAAAGCTTGTAACAACGTATTACTCACATGACTCTCATTAAAAGTAGACAGCCGTAATGATGTGATTTCGTAACACGACTCCTCTTGTTTGATATAAAACTCTTCGTTGTATAATAATGATGTCAGAAACAAACATGCCATATTTTTATATTTATGATAAATCAAACAAGTTTATGTATTATAGACGGTATTCAAATATCTCCATGTCTGTCCAACATAGCTAACTGTTTGTTTATATACTGTACCTTCAATTTCATGTATGTATACACTATTTTGGTTTGTGCACTTTTATTTGGATTTCCCATGGTTTGTTCGACTACATCCAGGTATCGAGGTACATGGTATTTTGAGACATTGACTTGTTCTGTAGTATTTTTTTTTTACTTACTTTGTCTAGTACATCGTTATAATATAAGTAAGTTGGTTTTGTTTCATTTCCCTATGTATTAACTTTATTACAAGAAGAAGATATATTTACAATCCTCAAAACCTAGTGTTCTACTCTTATAACAGTTTACGATGGCAAATGTTTGGAAATCCTGTTATTATATTATAAACGTACCTATTACACTTGAATCGATTTATTTGTTATCACAACCAGATCGTAGTATTCTACTAAACTCGAATATCCTCTCGTACTATTTACTGAAACACACTAAATGACTGCGTATTTTGCACTGATTTTGAAAATTTCATGTAATGCTCCAAAATGTAGACATATGTAGACAAAAAAGCAAACTTTTATTCTACTTTTTACACTATGCGAATAAAACTCATAATAAAATTTAGAGGTAAAATTTATTAAGCAAAAATATTTATTTTAGTTTCTGAAAAAAACGCAGTAAGATATTTATATAACTATACGCATCTGTTGCAGACTAAAGCCATGTAAGACATTGGACAGTGTTCCAGAACTCACTGCCATCGCCGCGCCGGTAGAGTCGACTCCGACTCCGCGTGGACATTCTCCGATTACGTGCCATCGGCATTTGACTGTGTCTTTCACGTTTGTCTTCACAGTTGGAACTCATTACAAATAACTGTTTACTAAAACTTACGGCTTAAATAGTTTCATGTTTCAGTACTATAAACATACACTATTCCATGCATATATATATATATATATATATATATATATATATATATATATATATATATATATATATATATTTTATTTTGTCACCATATTTGCAAAATTTAGTCATTTTTGTTAATCAAATCTATTTAATCATAAAATTCATTCTGTAGGTTAGGATTATATTACGTCTTCTTGGTTTCGCGTTTCACTCCTGAACCTTTTATGCTCTTTTTTGCTCCTTTATAAACTCTGTCAAACGGCCTCCTTACGAATGATTGAAAACACAACTGCTACACAACTAAAGAGTTTTTTGTGTTTCACAGAAGAGGTTTTCCAAAACGTGCAGATATGAGTTTTCATTTTTAATACGTGGAATTAAAGCAATGTGCCTTTAATTATTATTAGACTACCTCACCTTAGCTATAAAAAGATAAAAAATGGATACAAACTAAGAACAATCATGTTGAATTTTAACGTAACACAGAGTATACATCTTATCTTTTAAAAGAGATCTCGAGAAACATATCATCTGTCAACTTTAAAATTGTCTAGACTTTTTAAAACTTTATTTCGTCACACAAAAGAATAAGTTCTATGATTGTGCATATCCGTCCATTCAGATTTGGTCGAGTGTAGTTGAAATCTATTGCTCAATGGAGTAGTACAAATTTACTCTGCCTGGAGGGTGTTATGGATTTTTGTATGTTTGTCTGTCTGTCTGCAGGACATCTCAAGAATGAAAATCAGCTATGTCTTTGAAATTTTGCATGCAACCATACCGAAGCTTGTCACGTAACACGGGGTAGAACGCACTCTTACCTTGTAGAAGGTTTTGAAACTAAAGCAGTTGGGACAAAGTTTGTCATACTGATTTTGTTGCTTGATCCTAAGATTAATACTATATTTTAATCAAATACGGACAAGCGGGCATAGAGTAGCACCAATGGTTCAAGTCCTATATCTGACATTGATATTTTACAGTTAATTTGTAAAGAAGGATTGAAAACCAACTTTGGAATCATTTGAAAACAATGATCAGTAAAGACTATGTTGTTTATGATAACGATTTCTCCTCTCTAAATATAAACTTCAAGCCATGTTAGGTATAATATACATTCGTTGTGTCTACTTTGCCCATTTAATAACCGTCGGTTAAATTCGGCTTAATTAATTTATAAGTTTTTCTAATACTTAGCGTGGTATATGAAGAATATGGCTTTCCAATATTAGCAATATCAAGCCTTAACCAATTCACTGCGAGGAGCATACATTAGGTTTTACAGTTACTATGTTTGACTTATTTCTTGCTAGATTCATCGGCGTTTGCTCAATTTATAAGGAAATCAAGGAATTGCACATTAATCCAGTATACAATCGATGATTATAAATGTATGATATTTAATTCAATATACAATATTTAAAATTTATGGAAATCTAATTTAAATTCTCAGTTTTTCGCCACCTAAGAATATGCAAGGTGTTCAGTAAAGAGTAAAATATATAAAATTAAGTATATAAAATAAATCAGACTGAAGTGTTAGTTAAGAAAATAATTTAACACGGATGAAATAGTAAGAATTAGCAAATGCGTGGTATCGTTATAAACTAAAACTTTATATTAAATTGTGTTTTAATTAATATGAAACTTACGTCGTTTAGACGTAAAAAAAATAATAAAACTACTCAAACAAATATTATTTTTCGTAAAATATTAGTAAAATTGTTGTGCTTGGATTCTTTATGAACCAAACGATTTAATGAGCCACCTTTTGACATGAATAGATTACAAAATTGTCACTTTAATTTTTCTTAAAAAGGTATTAATAATTTTAACATAAAATTAAAGTTGATTAATGCATGTATAAGATTTTTTGCAAAACTGTTTAAAAAAAACACGTAAATACATACATAATATAAAACACTTACAAAATAAACTATGATTCAAATTTAGTTATAAATATATGCTACATTTTATAATAGCAGTAGAAAACAATAGCGCACGGCTATAGTCCACCCAATACAGTATAACTGAAAATATCATTATTTGAAATTTCTGACATTCACATCATTAGTAAATGAAGTTAGTTTTATAGGAAATGAGAGGGATCGGGTTGGAAAACCTATCATTACAGTAGTCAGTTTCTAACGAGAGTCATGATCGTTAGCTTTGGGTAAGATATTATTTTAATACTCTTGGCTTTCCCCACTAGCGATATTTCATATATTTTTTGTATCAGCTTCGAGTGGAAATGTTATACAAGATATAGATTTAAAATTAACCATATCAAGTACATGTCCATACCCAAAGAAATGTTACTAATAAAAATGAATCACCAAATGTGTTAATGAGCACTAATTTTAAAAATGGCTAGACCAATTCAAATATATTTTAAAAATACTTTTTTAAGTACTGCGGAATAGTGTATAATTAAAAAGATTATAATAATATTTAATCTTACAATTCACGGATTCAATATTTACATCCTCAAAATCGGTTGACACCTCTGAAAAAATCTTGCACGAACTATGTAAATGCATCAGCTCAAACCGAGGAACTCCCTGGCGTCTCTGAAAATGATATAGGCCTAGTGCAGTCTAAGAAAATAGCCGACCTTGAAAAAGAAATACAAGCTCTAAAACGACCCTGCCGTGAATGTAAAACTCTCCGAGAAGAAATTAAAAAAATGATTGCCTCAATACGATGTCTAGAGGAGGAAAATAAAACTCTAGTTCAGGAAATCCCTAGGTCTGTAGTTTCAAATAACTATGAGGCGCTAGAAGATTTGTCCGAAGGTAGTGAAAATGGGTTTCACCAGAGTGGAATAAAAGAAGAAAAGAAGAAGGAAAAAGAATACACGTAAACCGAAGTTGCAGCACACTACTTTAATAATAAACACATCATTAACACTGGTCACAAAAACGAATCTAAAATATCCCCTCATATCTCAACATCTACCGTACCAGTGGCTTTTCGTGCAGTAACTATTGAGGGTGATAGTCATGCACCGCTTCATGGCTGGGATGGTCCAGTCCCTGGTGACCGCAGAGACGGCTGTGATCGGCGTCTGCAAGCCTGGAGCCGGACTGTTTGGGTGTGGTTGAGGGGAGTCAACCTCCTCCCCCGGGAAGCTGTAGCGTCCTGATTGCCGGAGGCGAATGACATCGGAGCCGGTCGGTTGTCTACCATCTACCAGCAATTGGAAAACCAGATCTCCATGCGCACCCGTACAGCCAAGGTCATGGTATCAACAGTGCCCTATCGCCACGACCTCCCCCCCTCCCACCTCGTTAACCAAGAGACGACTTGTGTTAACAACTACATAAGGGAGCTGTGTATCAGGTGTAAGGGGTCTGTGCTGCTGGATTTCAACGCCATCGGAAGGCGACACTTCACTCGCCATGGCCAGCACCTGACTATGAGGGGAAAGGCGGATGCTTGCCGAACTGGTGGTGGCCGGCCTGAAGAAGGCCAGCTTTAGCCACTGATGACCGGTCACCATCACCACAAACGTCTTCATCGCTGCCCCCACCGCCTCCATCACCCCCACCGCCACCATCACCACCGCCGCCTCCATCACCACCAGCGCCTCCATCACTGCCGTCGCCGCCGCCCGTCTCTGCTGCTAACAACATCTGCTGCCGATGTTGACCGTGTACCGCTTGGTCCTGATGGGCCTTGGACGCTGCCTTACAACAGCTACGCGGAGGCAGTAAAAATCTCCTACCAATGGACGCTCTGCGGATCTTGTGCAAGCTGGAATTGACTCTGTTTTTTTAGGGACCTCCACTTTGAATCAGCGGACAAAATTAACTACTAAAAACCATCAGAAACACACAAACACTCACAGACAAACGGAAGTAAGGCTGCTTCATCAAAATTCCCAATTTGCAACCAACAAATTAGATCAAATCCAACTCATGTGCGAGGATCTGAAAGCAGATCTTCTTGTAATAACGGAAAACGGTTTCAACAAGGATAACATCGCGCTGTGCAAAATTCCAAATTATAAATTGGTTTCCTTCGCGTATTGCCGATCCCACTCCAGAGGAGGAGGAGTTGCCATTTTTCTGAAACAAAATTTTGCGTCTGCCCCCTTTCCGATCCAGGATTCAATCGAAAAAGATTTCGAAGCAGTCGGGATCAAACTACAAACAAAAACATCAAAATTCTTCGTGGTCGGAATTTACAGGTCTCCCAGTGGAAAACGAAGACACCTTCTTTTCAAAATTCGAAAAATTACTGACATGTCTGACTAACCAACGTCAGCATTTTGTCATTATGGGGGATTTCAACATCAACGCGCTGGACAACACTCACCATGCAAACAATTCGTTTGGTCGATTTACTTAGGTCATTTCGGCTTGATTTGCTAGTCAAATCCTCCAACGAGAGTGACGGCTACAAACCAAAACTGTAATCGACTACATTAATCACCAATCACCCAAGTGTCGCAGTGTCTGTGGTGAATACAGCTATATCTGACCACTACGGCCAAGAGGCCGTCATTAGTGGGAATACAACTTACAAGGGAGCCCAAAATTAAACAAACAATAAGAGACATAAGGCCAGAAAACATCGCTCACCTTAACGCTTCTCTTTCTAAAGAAAGATGGAATTTTCTAAATTCATCTCAACCCGTTGAGCAACAGTTTTAAATTGTTTACCGACACTTTTAATTTCCACGTTTAACCACCTGCTGCCCTACAAAAACAATTAATTTTCTGTGACAAAAAATTCAAAAAACAATTGGATCACACCAGGAATTTTAGTTTCTAGAGAGAAACTGAAATTTATGTCCGAAATTTATAAAAACACTTCTAATGAACAGTTCAAAAATAATTTTTCAGGAATTATAAAAAAAGTATATAAGAAAGTGATCCAAGCTGCGAAAGCACTCGATGTCTCCAAATCAATTCTCTCTTCAAAAAAACGTTTCTAAAACAACTTGGCGCATCATAAACAATAAAACAAATGCATACAAACAAATCAAAATTAAAGTTGGGGATAGGCTTGTGGAGGATGAGACTGAGATTGCCAGTCGGTTTTAACGAGTTCTTCGCATCCGTTTGCTGACGGGCAAGGTCCTCGGCCATCTGACCCTAAAGTACGCCCCTCGCGAAGGCAAAGCCCAGCAGCATCAATGGTGTTGGCGCCTGTTGTTGAGGATGAGCTTCACCTAATTATCCAGCCAGCAGCTCCCAGCCAAAAAGTCCAAAGAAACGACCTTAATCTGATGTCCCCATGGCTCATTAAAAAAATGCTGCAAGCATTTAGTGAGACCCTTAACTGAATTAGTAAATTATTCATTCCAAACAGGAGTGTTCCCCTCTCTCCTCAAAATTGCAAAAAAGTGGTTCCAATTTTAAAGAAAGACGATCCAGCCTCTATAAATAACTACCGGCCTGTCTCAATTTTGCCAGTATTCAGCAAAATTTTTGAAAAGCTTTTTCTTATAAGAATGCTTCACTTTTTGGACAAATACAATCAGCTCTCAAATGAACAGTTTGGGTTCAGAAAGGGTAAATCGACAACCGACGCAGTCGTTGGTCTTGTCGATATGATTGTAGAGGGGATTGAATGTCGGAACCACACAATGAGTGTGTTCCTGGATCCTGTCCAAAGCATTCGACTGCGTTGACCACAATATACTGCTCGACAAACTTGAGTCCCACGGCATTCGAGGCGTGCCTTTTTAAATGGCTTAGCTCATTTCTAAGCCACAGATCCCAAGTTGTCCAGATATCAAATAAATCATCCAAACCAATTAGATTCTTAGATATGGAGGAGTCCCCCCCAGGGGTCTATCCTCAGTCCTGTGCTTTTCCTGCTTTATGTCAGCGACATAGAATCATCGCTTCTGCATGGAAGAACAGTGCAGTTTGCAGATGATACGACTCTTTTTTTCAATGCAAGATCAAGCGAAGTTTTGGAACAACAGGCTTTTGTTGATATCAACAACTGTGTCCAATACTTCAACAGCCTCAACCTCACAATAAACTCTTCAAAAACCAACGTTTTTAAATTTTTTCTTTGCGCACTGCGGGGCAAACCAGTGCGGACCTGCCATCTTGATGGCTGACTCCGCACTGGACGAAGTCTACTCTTCAAAATTCCTTGGAATGTACCTTGATCGAGGACTGACATGGAAATGTGCACATTGATCATGTTTTGCGCCAAAATCTGCTCAGGCATCTTTGTTCTGAGGTCTTTAGCAAAATACTGCCCGAGTCAGGTACTGATTACGGCGTATTATGGCTTGATATACCCCCACCTGGCCTATGGAGTGATCCTTTGGGGAGCTTGCGCTAACACTCAGTTCCAAAGAGTTTTTCAGACTCCAAAAAAAAAGCAATTCGAATCATCGCTAAAATCAAATTCAGAGAGTCGTGCAGGCAAGTTTTCAAGAAATTGCAGCTGTTGACTCTGCCATGTCTCTACATATTGGAAACAACTATGTTTTGTGTGAATAAATGTACCTTAAGGGGAGCGGGTCGTTCCTATCCCGCGCATGTTAAATTTACAAACTTTAGGTACATGTATTGTCAAAACTAAGTAAGTTTACAACCTTCAAATTTTTTGCAGGCAAAGAGTACTCCTTTATAAACATCTCTTACAACTTTAGTAAAAAAATCTTTAAAAAAAATTTTTTTAGGAATTTTTAAATATTGTGTGTAAAAAAATTAATTTTTTTTTCTCATTTGTTTTTTTTAGATAGAATGATAAATGATGCAACACCATTTGGAATTGCATGCACTGTTCTATATGCATACCAAATTTCAATTCTCTAGCACTTATAGTTTTTGAGATACATGTACCTTTATATGAAAAAAACCAAGTTTCCGGGAAATGTCCGGTAAAGGCAAAAATGACTGCTAAAACTAACCTTTTGCTGCTAAAACATCCCTGCTCCGTACTCAGGGTCATCTGGGTCTTCATTTTTCCTCTTCTAATGCAAGTTTTCTTTTCCTCCTAGCAACTCTAGCCTCCTTGGTCATGTCTAAAGCAGATTTTTTCTGCCTTTTTCAATCGTATTGTATCAAAATTTCGCAATGCGGCAACAGACTTTCTCGCTCAGTTTGATTCCTAGCTTGTTATACACATCCAATTTGCTGGTGAATCCATTATTAAAAGTTAAAAACTGCATCATATATGCCAAGTTTTAGAGTGTTTAGCCTTACAAAAACATTTTTTTAGGCACCTTAGACCAGACGGCATTGTTTGAAAACTTTCGTTCTGGTTTTTGAGTCTTTTGGTCAAGGCATTTTTTTTAGAAGATCCGGATTTCCGATTGGCTAAATCTCTATAAATTTGTTTGATCTGTTACCATCACTTCATATGGCAAATTGTGTGACTTATGGCTGAAAGTCTGATGTAGGGCTTCGGCTTTATTATAACCGCACCACGACTCCGGCCCCCTTTGGACATAGGCCATGTTGCGGAGTGTCATCATTCGATATTTTGTGGAAATAAGTTGCCCACACATTTTTTTAACCATTTGTTGAAGATCTGATCCACCTCTTTTTATAGCTAGGCCATAATATTCTTGCAGCTTGTCTATGTCATTATTTGTTAGCCTATTCTTGCCCCCTATTGCTCTATTATCTTTTAGTTTTGTTTTTCCCCAACCGTTTCTTCAATTCCCTTAGTCCTGCTCCCCATTCTCTTCTTGACATGATTGACGCATTCCAGTTTTCTTACTTTCTACTTTCATCTCCATATGGCTTATCGTCAACCACCTTTTTAAAACCATTGCTGTCACCATCTCCTAAGTATCGTACATACCGTACATTTCGATCTCTGGACTTTCGGAAAAACATCTAGGGCACCCCGCAACTTCCATGCCGCCACTTGACCCTTCGTAGTTTTTGGAAACATATATGATCAGGTACTATTTTTTTTTATTTTCATGTACAGTGCAGATTTGACAGTATTTGGACATTATGGAAACATCCAACACCTTGCCAGTATCTAATGATGTTACGCTGACAACCCCATTCAGTGACTTGTGTCCCCTCCTTTGCCAAGACCCATCTAAACAAACTGTCCCAAATCTCTTTTTGACGTTTTCTTCACACTCATTTACAGACACAGCTTCCTCAATTGCCTGCTTCATACTTTCACTAGCACAATTTTCAACAAGCCTGATATATTATGTTACTACAAGGTCCTATTTTTTGAGGGTGGTAAAGGTAAGTCTAATAATGAACACAGAATGTTACCTGCACTGATACCTTTTCCGATCGTTCTCATGCCGTAAATAAATTTCAAGTTTACCTCATATTTTCCATTCTCATTTTTTTAGAGTTGTAAAAATTAGTTGATTCCAAACAAACACAACATTTCAGTTCAATATTCACAGCCAATCCAAATCTTTCTTATCCGTAGTACAAAGTTCTATTGCAGTCTTCGCTGATCGCAGAATTTACATTTTACAAAATTTTTTTTTAATTGCTCACTAAATAAAAACTAAGATATCACAAAATAAACACATACCCATTCCAGTTCCTTTCATAATTTGTCGATATTTTAATCAAAGGACAGTTTTTTTTTAAGCAAACGGCATCAGAGCTAATGTTCTGCATTATGCTAAGTAGGGCCTAGGGCTTAGGGGCGTAGCAGAATCTGTTTTGGGTAGGCTAGACCTAGATTTAGAGTCCAACTGTACGGTACTTGTTTCCTCTTAAACTTCACGTTTAGATTTAGTTTTATTATACTAACCTTTGCTCCTTGACATGGTTATAAGAAGTTGTAAAAAACATCTTCCAAGAAGAAACAATACCATCACCTTCCTACATCTACCACTAAACTATGAATTAAAAGTGCAACACTTTTAGTTAAAACACCAATTATATACCGACACAAACACATATAACATAACCTCCCTAAGCATATCAAATACCCAAATAAAGCAATATTCATTTCTCGTCCATCTGTCCATTCCCAGTTGGTCAGTACCCAGAGGTTGGACCAACAGAGCAAAGGCCATAACATACTTATAACTTAACCACACCATGATATATATGCATATTGGTGTCAGCCAACATCTTACGAAAGACACTTGCTGCAAAAAAAACTATGTGACATCTTTTGTTTGTTGAATTTTTTTTGGCTAATTTTTGATAAATTTAATTTTGAGCATTAATACTTTACATATTTTTTAAAATACCACACTTTTAAAAACTATTTAAAAAAAATGCAATAAAACATTTTTCTAATTTTTTTTAATTTCATCGACCTTGCTCCCCTTAACCAGAGGACAAGACATACACATTGTATGAGACAACGTGGCAGAGCAAAACTTACCGAACTGGTAGACAACAGAACTCGGTGGTTTAATGAACCCGCCCTGCCTTCACAAGCGGGGCGTGGTTCAATTCCCTCAACAGACTGCCCAATCCAATCAAAGATGGCTACCAACGCCCAAAGGCGTTTAAGGGCTTTCGCCCCTTAAAACGCTTCTTGGTGTCTCAAAGCGTTTTTATAATGCAGGTGTGAGTTTTTGGCTTTTCCAAACTGGGAGGCCCGGGCCCAATTTGAAGAATGCACACCGCTAGGTTCGAAGTGGTTTGCATTGGCGGATATGAAATTGAAAGAGGTGTGACTTTAAACATTGTATGTCCTGTATTTGTATTATAGTAATTGAATGACGCTGAAATTTTAGGATATTATTTATTTAAATTTGGACGTTTGCCATACAATAGTATTATTGTTGCTCAGGCAAATAAAACAACAGATTATGATCTCTGATTTTTATGTGATTTGTGATTTAGAAAAGCATAACCCAAATTTAACTAATATTGAACAGCACAGACTGTTGACAAGTCACACCAGCTGAAGTCCACCAAAGAGCCAGAGACCATTTCATTTATAGTTTAATTGTTTTAAATATTAAAAAACATACAATTGCATTGATTAGTTGTGTAATACAGATTGCCTATTACG
>NW_025786605.1:0-15771 GCF_021130785.1 Homalodisca vitripennis
ATTCAAAGAACTTGTAAAGTCTTTTGCAGAAAAAACGTCTAATGGAGTGTTTTACTATCGGCAAAAAACTAAAAAAGTAAGGGATTACATATTTAATATAATTACGAAAGATATTGAAAAGAAAGTAAAAAATAAACAAACAGAGAGTTTTCATCGTTTTTTTATGACATTTTTCCCATATTATACGTTCTTTCAAGATAATCAAGACTTAATTGATGAATTTCTTAGGAATTTTTGTGAGTATCAAGATTTATCAACACAATTCATTAAAGAGCATTATAGAATTTTTCTTATAGAATATAGCCACATTTTGTGTGAAACAAAAGGTATTACTGTAGATAATATTCCATGTGATTCCTATGAAGAAAGACACCAACTATGGTTATCAAAACAGTACTATGACGTGGGGAGGGACTGCAAGTTTTAGAGTTAAGACTTTATTCTACAAAGTTAATTGTTATAATTTCTTTATCTTTTATAGTCTTCTTTCCAGTAACAATCAAGTGTAATTTTTCATTTTTGTTTAATTCTTTAATCTTTTTCTCATCCAAAACAGTCAAAAATCTGTTCGGCAAGTGTACTTTACAATCTTCCAACTCGGCAATTATTGTAAACCCGAATTTATCTTTCATTTTCTCCAAATTCAAGATTCTATGTTTCTTTCTTTCTTCCAATTCATTCAACTTCTTATACTCTTTGAATTTACATTCTCCAATATCATTTAACTCTTTCAAGAACTCCATTTAAATAGAAAAAATTTAAAGACGGAAAAAATGAAATTTGCTAACAATCACTCGAGAAGTCGGGGAGAATGTGAGTAAAACCGCATTCTTTTCACGAGGTTCTTCGTTTAATTTCTCCAAATGTACTATAAAATCATCGAGGATTTCTGGTTCAAAATCATAAACAAATTCTACATCTAGATAATAAAAAAAATACAGGTAATATCTTTTCATAATAAACGTGTGTATTTAAACCAACAAACCTAATGTATTCTTTGAAAAGGAAAATAATTTTGTCAATGGTTCCAAGAGATAAGTAAAAATTTTTATTCTGTTTTCTAAATTCTGTAACAAATTTTGTTTGCTTCTTGTCTCCATATTGCAATTTTGTAAGCAGATTATTCAAATGTGTTAGTTTATTTCGAAATTTCTTAGGTTTAGGTCTTTCGTACAAAATTAAATTACAATCTCTACAAACTAATCTTTTATCAATAATTTCTCCTCCATTATAACACTTGTAACGGCATTATACTCTTCCATTTAAACAAAAAGATTTTTTTATAAATGGAGATTATGGAACTAAGTCTGCCGAGATATAAATTTTTCAGCGCAAATGTTTGTGTTTACATTTCTACAACAGAGATAAATAGAAATAATTTCATTCTATTGTACAACTATTTAGGATATTATGTGTACGATTATAAAGATTATTACGGGAGAAATCGAGATTTTTCATCAGCGAAAGAGTATATTTTTGAAGTTTTAGAGGGAATGAAAGAGAATAATATGAACATCATTAACTACTGAATTTCTCTAATATCGTTCTTAATCACATCATAGGCTAAAAATTTCTCAGAGACAACAACAACATAACAAATCGCGTTTGTAACAGCTTTTTGAAAATCCATATTGATAATTATATCGTTCTTTGAACCAGAAATATTTGTCAAACTCTTTGTTGTATCAATGACATAAATAGGTCTATTCGCTAAAAATTCTTTAGGATTGTAATACATTTCCTTATTATTACAGTAAACTTTCTTAAAATCTTGATACATGATTCTGAAAAGACCTCCAGAAATGTTTAAATTTTGTAATTCATCTGGATAATAAGAACCGTTCAATTTTACTCTGATATTTTTTACATCCAAACTATCAAACTTTGAAGGATTTTTTTCTTGATTATTCTGTCTATCTGTTTGAAAACCTATAATAACGAACTTGGGATTGAAGATATTTCTATAAATGTTTGTAATATCGAACGAATAAGTTGTTCCGGAAATATCTTTTTGTTCAATACATTGCCAATCTAGAAAATTAAACATAATGTTTTGACTTTTTGTAATTTCATCAATCAACCTAATTTTACTCGTGGTTTTATAATCAATCATTGGAACTCTAATATAAAAAATTACTGTAATTGTTATTTTCTCCAATCAGACAAGGCATAACATTTCCAGTTGCGCTGTTCTTCAGAATCACATCACATTTCGTCTTTTACTGCTCTTATTAATAATCTTAGATAAAATCCTCCTTTATAGATCGCGTCGACAAATTGTAACATTTTCAAAAAGAATCCCGAATGTCCTCGCTAAATGAAGATAATTTTACAGCTGCTTTCAAATAACACCAAACATTTAAGAATCCTGATTCATAAGCGATTAGGATAAGTTTGAGACAATACACATCACTTATTTGTTGCAATACCGAAATGAGTTCCTTTAATGTGTTGTCTTAATTGGCCACAGTTTTCGACTTCTTCTATCTCAAATTTATTGTATGTTCTTCTGTACTTCTATCTTAAGAAAATTAAAATCGGTATAACAACCTTATCGTAATTAATCTTTTAACATTTATCTGTTCCAAGATCTATGCATTGACCATCTTGTTTTGTTTAACGTTCCAAGAAAGACTATTAAAACTGGAAGTTACGAAGAGCATACAAAAGTTATTCTCCAAATATCAATATTGGAAATCTCAGTTCTTTTATGTACGGTTCATTCAAATGTTGGTTTACTACGATTTGGATAGGAAATTTTTATAACTCCGCTCTTTTCAATATCACTAGCAAATATTTTCCTGTAGTTCCGCCATTTAATCCAAGAGAAAATTTAGAATATTTATAATACATCAGTGTATAAGAAAGATATCATTTTTTCATCGAATGCTAATGTAAGTTTTTATAAGAAATAAAGATATAAATTTTAAGTAAAATGTAGAATTTAAAAAGTATTAGAGACATTTTTTAATGATCACTCTTCTTCACAGTCATAATTCATGAGATTCCTCTTTTCACTTCAAATTTGCAGCGATCTCGCCAGCTCACACTATTTCAGATAAAATCTTGACACAGGGATTAGTAGACACGTCTATCTGTATAATCTTTTTCCAAATCAAGATGCTGTATCTTTATATTATTTTTTCATCCAAAAACTTTATACTCAAGTCCAGTTGATAGAGACAAAGAAAGCAGACATCGTATGATCTATTTTAATTGTATAATGTTATTTTTTCTCTGATTGAACTCTCTGTTTGATAAAGTCTTGAGTATTTAGCAAATGTGTAATCACAATTCAATTTGTTTTTACGTATAATCTCATAATATCCTTCGCGATAAGTTAATTTTTGTTGAGGAAATGTCATCTCCCAATGTTACTTTTTTCAAATCTCTTTCGTGTTCTGACTACATTAATTAAAAAGTTCGAGTAATGCACTGTTAATGATACCCCGGCCATCTACATATTATTAAGAACAAATTTCAAATAATCATAGTTATTTATAAATTGGCTCTTTTTTGAGCTTTTACATAATTCAGCCACATTTTCCAGAATTTCTATTGTGAACCTCCGTTAATGTTTGCACTAGTGTATTTTTATATCGTTCTGCTGTTTGGCAGTTTTCTTCTTTACGATCTCACCACAAGATTTATGAGCGCCATTTATAGTAAGGAAACAACTATTAGTCAATCGTGTATAACCAGCCTATCTCCATTAAATCTGTTAGTCGATTATGTTTTCTCACAAAAAAGTTTTTATCGACATCTTCTTTTAAATTTATTTTAAAGTTTTTCTTCTAGTCTAATTACTTTATCGTAGATATAAAGAGTATCGATGCATCTATACTTTTGAAGTAATTCATCCTATGTATGTGTTTATGTGCTTTCTCATTGATTAACTGTGCCCTACTCACAATCTTTTAAAAAAAGTTTATTCTTTCTCATAAATGAAACTTGTGTATCAAAATCTATTTATCCAGAATGTTGTTATTTAACTTCTCCAACTAATACATTTAACAGTATTTTTATATTTATTATCAAAGTTTGTTCCTTTTTACTTCTAGTTTATTTACAATTTATCAAAGTAATTCACTCCTAACATCGAATACAATACTGATTTCTTTTACTTTCTCGGCTTCATCAAGTTTTTCATGTTGAGACTATCTGGTCTGCAACTAAAATCTTTAACATGCTGTTTATGATTTCTCGGTAATTTATTTGTTTTGATTCTATTTAAAACAATTTTATTATGATCGAATATCCGTTTCTAATTTGAATTCATCTACAAACAAACATCAAATGGAATTAATTTAACTTTACCTAACACTGCCTACATCTCTCTTTTTCCTTTAAAATTCGATAGAATGGCAGTTTTTAACATTCGGATCTATGGTAACATGAACAATATCGATGTTTTCTTGGATTAATTTTAGATGAGGGTTTTCCTAAAATTTGTTCTCCTTAACAACAACAACATCATGTATTAGTCGAATACCCAGGATCGAACACACCGAAAATTCTGTTTGTATTTATTAGACCAAGACCTAAACGCATTAAATTCTTTTCAACTGTTGATTCGCTTCAGTAATTTTCTATCAGCTTTTTCTCGATATGAGACATTAATATTGGTAAATATTTGTTTGGTACCACCAGATCATCAAACTTCTATTTTTCCAATGTTTTGTTTTTATCAGCAAATCTTCATGGTTGAATTCATTGAAAACGTTTTGCAAGTTTGGTTATCATACTATTTCTGCCTCTTAAAATCTTCAATCGCTCGACAGCCAAACATAATCTGAAGAATCTGGAATGGTCGATTTGTCAATAACAGTTTCTAAACTTGTTATACAAACTACATATTATCAAACTATCAAATTTCAAAATTTCGCATATTATCTACATTTTTGAATAATTTGTGTTCCCAAATACTGTCTCAAACATATTTTGCTGATTCCATATCTGTTTAATTAAGCATTAATTATTTGTTAACAAAGCTTCTTTAAAATATTTCACCACAGTAACTGTCAGGTTCCGATTCAAAACAATAAACACATAAATGACCGACAAATTGGGGGTAGTCTTTATAGCTCTTGAATCTGAGAATCATGGTAGTTAGACGCTTGATTTCGTTTCAAATAATTTAATCATATATTCTATAGGTGGATTAGGTCCTGTCAAGTTTCTTCCATACAGAATCACAAACTATAACATGGCATTCTTATATGCTTTTTATTAATTAATAACAAATTCCCACAATGCGTTCCACTTCCCATAATCGTAAGGTCTCCTTAAATTCACAAATTCCACATTCACAATTTCGTACACTTTTTAAGGTAAAGTATCTCTCATGAAGATTCGCCTGCTAAACATGTTTAAATATTTTTGCCAGATTTCCCTGTTCACTCAATTCACCCGAGCATTGTTAAAGGTTAAAATGTTTTTTTTCTAATGATTTGATTTCAAGTAATCAAAAGTTTTGTTTCATCCTAATCCAAGATCCTGTAACATACTTCCAAAACTCTTTATCTTAACAATTTAAAATGTTTCGAACAATTATGGAATCACATTCCTTGTTTTAACGATTGGAGTAGCAGCTTTTACCGAACATAAGGAACGCAAAATTTATAAACAATGTCGACTTGGAATATTTTCTCCCAAAATCTCAATAAATTCTTTCAAAAGTCCACCATTTTTAAGTTCTTCTCAAACTGATTATCAAGCAAAATTCATATATTCTGCCGTATCCATTTAGTTGTTACAGTTTTTTCTTAGGTTTTTTCGAGTTTATTGAATTGGTCTTTTTGCTTTAAAAATATCTTATCCTTCTCCATTTTTTAGTTGACTCTTAGTTTTTAAATTGCATAAATTACCAATTAACGGGTTCATTTTCTATCTTTAAAAGCGGGATTTTATTTTTTCACTTTCTGATTTTATGCTGAAGTTTACGTTCACCTCCAATTTATATGTACGTTAAAATTTACCAATAGTTCTCTTTCGATTCCCAATATTCCTAGTTTTCGTCTTCAAAAACATTGTTCCTCTCCATGCTGTCATGGAAATGCAAGCCAACATGTTAATCTCTAATTCACTCCCTAAACTGTTAGACAATCTTTTTGATCGAACAAAATCTATCTCATAGCCCTTTATCTTTGACAGAAACGTTTTATCTGCGTATATGTTCTGGAATTTCGAGTCGTCTCCTATGTTTTTTTTGCATAAAAAATATTGATGTTCCCATAGCCAGCTTGATCTAATTTATTCCCATATCACTCAGTATCTCCTCTTTTTAGTCTTTTTTCGCAGTTTCCTTGCTGACCCTAGGCCCGACCCCAAGATACTGATCAATACAGTTGGCTACTGTGTAATTCAAAAGGTAAATTTCCCCCCCCCCCCCCCCCCCCCCCCAATGACCTTTTGTTCGAATTAAAAACATTC
Source organism: Homalodisca vitripennis (assembly GCF_021130785.1). Lineage (NCBI taxonomy): Eukaryota > Metazoa > Arthropoda > Insecta > Hemiptera > Cicadellidae > Homalodisca > Homalodisca vitripennis. The sequence goes on from NW_025786605.1 coordinate 6,433, forward strand.
ATCAAAGTTCACTTACCCTCAATCGATAGGATGAAACTTATTGGCCCGGCAAAACCAAAAACTCACAGTTTAAAAATATTTAATTCCATCTGCAGTTTTTCCATCTTATTTCGTCAAGTTTGTTCGAAATAACAATCTTTAATCGCTTTCTTTTCGCTTTCCAAAACAAATTCTTTCCGTTGTTTCCAGCCTTTTCTCTGAAGCATATAATATTAATTCAATATTTCCATCCTAGTTTTTGTTCAAATCGATCAGACTATATCTAGTAGTCAATCTTATTTTATCACTGTATTTTCTCTACACCTGCAGATTCTTCGGATTCTTTTTCTCCCATATTGACGTTTAATCAATATCAAATTGAGATATTTTTTACCCTTTATTGGACCTTTGGTTTCTTAGTTGATTTGGGATCCATTATTTTTAGTAATTTGAATCAGATTTCCATAATAATTTCAGTATAACTTTTTCAAGTTCTTCCTTCATGAGATATAATCCGTCTTTTGGAACATCAGTTTTGCTCTGTTTAATAATCTCCATATAACCTCTGATGTTCCTTCATATGTTTTTTTTCATTAGAATAATGATATGTCATTACTTGCTCAAAATTCTCGAGGCAAATCTTCCAATCATTAAAACTTTTTCTTTTTTCTGTCCCAATACAAACCAAAATTTTATTCATCCTTTGCTCTAGGAAGAAAATTTTTTTACCAATCTTCACCAATTTATTATTATCCGTGTGTTATCCAGGACGACTTATTTGGTTGTCACAATATGGTAGAGTCTTCAATGATTCGAGCGTCTCTTAAATGGTGTTTTTGAATGATGAGTTAGAATTTTGGCAATTCAAACTCAGATTCTGCGTATCGGGAAATATCAGCAAATTGTCGCTACAAACTGCCGAACCCAAATTCATCAAAGTTTTGATTTATCCGCGCTATTAAACACATTTTCAATTTAATGCCCTCAAACATTTTTATTGCAGCAATGGGGATACAGGTTGATTAATTTTTTGAATCGAATTTCTTATGTTCTTGTTTCATCAATTCGAATCTGTTCTTATACAATTCTTGACTTGAATATAATTTCTTTTTCTATTTGAATCAAGTTTGGTTTGCTTCTTCTGAAGGTTACGTTCGCCATTTATTTAGAGTAAATTTTCCCAAACGTGGGAAACGTATGAACCGTGGACACGTATAACTGTGAACGTGGGAACGTAAAACGTGAACGTGGAACGTCTGAAACACGACATTTGAAACACGAACGCTGAAAACTGTAAATCACAGCCGAACGTAAAACGTAGAACGTGGAACGTAAACGGTGAGAGTGGAACGTTTGAAATCATCGAAACGTGAAAAGTGAGAACACGCAACGTGAAAAATTGACATGAAATCCGTGGAACGTGCGAAACGTGAACGTGGAACGTAATTAAAAAAAAAAAAAACGAGAACAACGAAACGTAAACCGTTTGACAAACGTATAACACTGAAACAACAAAACGTGACACCGTAAAAAACTTTCGAAAACCAACTCAGATTATCAACACGTGTTGCTTTATATTGGAAAATTTATTCAAATATTGTACCTCACTTTTGTAGGCTTCTCAAAATGTTAGATTAATAGTTAAAACATCCCGCTCATAGTCTTCACTTCCAAAATTTTATCACATAACACAATCAAGTGGTTAAAAACTCATATCAATGATCCCACATATGATTGTTGTCAAATCTTTCTCTCAGAATAGTGATCGTCTTGCTTAAATAACACACCTAATTCATTATTCAAATTATTTCTTGAATAACTTGTTTATCCAAACCTTTGAAAAAAAGCTATTGAGAAAGATAGATACAAGAGATTATTTTATGCCTGACGGGACATTACGAAATTATCTCCTTAATAACGTTCTTGTTTGATTTTTCTAAACTACAAATCATATCTCAAAAAACGATCATATTAACGAATTGGGTTTACATTCGCTGCTTAAACGGGAACTATGTCCTCGGTAATAAGCATTATAAAAAATGTGTTATTTTTTCATTCGTTTAAGTTTTTCTCAATATTTTTCAAATCTTTTATTGTAATTTTTTTATTAGGGCGTCTTGTTCTATAATGATTGTTCTAAAAACTCATGACAATATTGCCGGCAATAAGAGGAATAATCAACCTATTATAGTAGATAAAAATTCATATAATATAAGTTGTTTCTTCCACAAACACACTATGAACCAACAATCTAATACAGTCTTGATCGGTTGATCTATCTTGTTTTCTTCAAATACGTTTGATAGTTTTATCTGAGCTTTTTGCCTTTAAAAATAATTTCTCTCATTTAAATCAGAAGATTTTCCATCTTGAAGCAACGCTTGCGAAAATTGAGCTGTTCAAGGTTCTCGACTTCAAGAATAGCTCTAAATATAGTTTTAAACTTGCGTCAACGATTCTATAGACACTTTAGAGAGGAAGAATTCAAATTATTTTATCGGTTTTATAAGCCGATGGTATTTTTATTCTGACAATTTTGAAATAAATATGTAGATTTGAAAGGTTATCCTTATGTTGTATAGGATCATTAGTGAGAAGAAACATAAACAAAAATATTATTGTTTTAGACAAAGGATATTGATTACTTTCGCTCAAATAAAAAATTCCCTTAAAAAATTATTCTGAAAACTATTCAAATAATCAGCATAAATTCTTTAAACTTTGACTCGAATAACAAAGTTTTTTGAAATGCAAAAAAAATTATCTTCTTCTAATAATAATTGCAAATAAAATTCACCAGTATAAGGGAATAATGTTTGTCAGCAAATTATTGTAGAATTGTTAGGGTTTTGTTCAATGAGAACATCATTGAGCCAACTATCAGAGTAATATTTAGTGAAATAACAACGCACAAAATTTAGACAGGTTGATGTAAATTGAATTGGTGCACTGCACAATCTTCGTTGAACCTAGTTTTGAAACTCATCATCATACCAGAATCCATTATTTACACAAAGAATCTATGCAAATTTTGTTACGACTTTTTTCCCAAATGTTGCTTTATGCGATCAAAAATCAGTGAAAACCGAATGAAATCGAATTATATTCCAATTAGAAAAAATATTATAAAAGAATCTCAAAAATATCGTTCTAACTATACAAGACTCTGAGGGTATAAATTAATTAAATAACGAGAGTAAAAACAACACAATATATTTTAAGAATTGAAGAAAAAGGTAAATAAAAATGTGTTTGATGATGATGCACAAAATTCAAATATTCTTTACATGTTTAAAAATAAAATCCAATAGGAGTCTATGCCGATATAGCACCCTTTCAAAATCTTTTCATCTCTGGACCACTGTTTTTAATCAATCGAATCTGGCCTTCGATTTCTTCAAAATAAAAAATATAAATTACTAGTTTAAATTTCTTTTTTCGTTATTCTTAAATGGATAGTCTATGTTCTATAGTCAGTTAGTAGGACCTACTCAATAATCACACTTAGAGGTTTAAAAGCTAAACATATCTTTTACAATTGTTGCAGCGAATAATAATGAATTTTTGGTTTAAGGCTAAAAGGTGTTTGCAGCAATATGTGGAATTTTTAAAAAATACGGAGACCAAGCTAATCATAGATCATGTTAAAGTAAAAATACTAAAAATAAAGCCTATTTGAAAACAGTAGATTCCTGGACAAGAGGTCGTTATCCCGAATCGCTCGGAACTCCTTACAAAAAATTACATCAAGACACTATTTTTCATCAATTGCCAACCAGGCATATATTTTAACTATAATGTAAATCTCTAAATATGAAGATTTGCAGGAAGAGAAACAGTTATCAAAATAATGTTGGGTATTGGGCTCACTAGATAAGAAGTTTTACACGTGTAGTATTAGTAAAATATCGGCGAGTACAATAACTTGAAAAAACGAAAAATAAGCAGTTAAAAGATGAAATAAAACTAGTTTACAAATTAAAGATTGAAATGAAAAATCCATTGTGAAATATAGGAGATATCAAGATTTGCGAAGTGGAATTACATGATAGAGAGATGTCCCCATGGTACTGTAAAAGATTGTTTTGGATTAGAAGAAAAAAAACACCATTGTTTTTGTGTTAGTTAATTAAGATAGAATCACTATGTTGGAAATATCATTATTACCGTTATCTGCAGAGCACTCATGAGTAAACGAGAACCATAGACCAAAAGATTAAACCGATAAAACATCTCCATTAAAAATAAGAATTTATCTCCTGAATATTAGAGCGATTTTGTTTCATTGATGACGAACCGCAAATTCTATTCAATCATGTATAACCACAAATGAAAGCACATCTTTGATTATTTCTTATACAACGGAAAATCATTTTACTACAAATATGGCAGGAATCTCGAGCTGATTGTATTAGAATATTCTAAATTAGCACCGATGAAAAGTGTTTCTAAAATTCTACTAAAATACTCTCGATTGTATTAGTGTATCTTTGTGTTGTAAAATGTTTAGCTATTAACTATAGCGGTAACCATTAGTAGAATATCTTTTTTTGTTCATATTCAACAAAGGGCATTTCGTTTTTTTATTAAACTTTCGCTGAAAAGTTTTTTTTAGCACAATCTATTTGCTCAAAAAGCGAGATTCTTTTCTCATCTTTTACTATACATGCGCTAGTCTATTAAATTCAGAAATATTTTACATTTTCTTTACAAAAGTAACACTTTTTTTACCTCTTCTAAAGTTAATTTCTGTTTCCATTTCTAGTATCAATATAATTCCTTACAAGTAGACCAGTCTTTTCTTATTCTCTCTTCTTTGAACACTCTTGTACACTTTCTCTTTGAGACCTCTCAATTTGTAAATATGATAAATAAATTATTTACACAGCTTGATAAATTGTTTAAAACTCTTCTCCTACTTATGATATTGGTTATGTAAAATATGTTTTTGTGATATAATTATTTAAACCATTTTATTTTAGTTCTTCCACATTTCACACAATTGAGCTATCTTCAGTAATATTAATCTATGGTGGATTTTTTCTTTTTTTCTTTGAAATTACAATCTTTTACAATGTATATGAGTCTTTCTTATATCCTTCATACTATAGTAGATCAACACTATATTAAATACTCTGATAAAAAATAAAAATTTTGTTTATTGTTTCTTTACATTGCATAAGACAATTTCTTTTATTCTTCACATAAGTTAATTATTTCTTATTTGATATCGATATTAATTCTTTGATGATATTCCCTTTCCACAATCTTTGTCAGAATTATATCAATGCATTCCCATCTTTCCTTAATTTTTTATCTTTATAAAATTCATTTAATATCTCTTTAAATTCTTTGCACTTTGTACATATTCCTTTTGGAGCCTCACATTGTGTTTGTTATATATAGGAAATATTTATATTTTACCAGTTTTGACTTCTCAATTCAGTATTCATAAAACTTTCCGGTGTCTTATTTCTTCATTATTTGTATAATACTTTTCTAATACTATAAAGTGTTACAGGATCTGTGTTCATTAATTTGAATAAATTTACAAAGATTTCACTTTAGACCGAAATTGTTGCTTATATTTGTTCGAAAATGTTTTGTTTATTTTCCTAACCGAATTCTTGTACTATGATTCATTGACTTTAAAATTTAGTTTTCGTCGTTCTCAGGAATTTTCAGGTGCGAAACATATACTTGAAAAACGCGTCTACGACAATAACTCTTTTTTCTAGCCCATCTTTATCTTACTGTTCTTTCGTGAGTGCTGTCATTTTGATTGTGCCTGTGAACTGTATCGTTATAATTGTTTACGGATTTTTTTGAAGAATATCGATCCATTTATAAAGTTTTTATTAATCTCAAAAATTACCTTTCATTCTCTCATTTTGAGTTCTGTTATATCTCTCTAACAATACTTGATTTTCCTCTTCGTTTTCAGTATGATAAATCTTAATGTTGTATTTCCTCAAAACAACGTTAAATTCTTTATTTTTAAACTCTAAAACCCTTATCTTGTATGAAGTAGATTTTGGCGGTTTTGTGATTGATCTTTATCGCGTCTTTTACTATATCTTCGAAGGCTTTTGAAAACATCTTTACCGTTTTTTCTTTTGATAGCTCTCTGAACCAAGCATATTTTGAGAAAAGTATCAAATAACATTTAACATATACTTGAATCCATCATTTTGATTCCGAATAGTTAGGACATTATACTAAATCTGCTGCCCATAAATCGTCAACTTCCTAATGTTATAATTTTTCTCTTTTTTAAAAACTTCTTTCGTACTGGTGCTATGAATTTCTCTAGCTTCATATCTCGATTTCTTCCTTATTCTTAGATTCTTGTCTTTACTTGTTTTTCATAAGGATTCTTATATAAATTATACTCTTACTTTGTCTTATCATTTTGAACATTTTGCAGCAATTCTATACAATCCGTTTTGAGTTTTTGAACAATTTTAGAATCTATATTTTTCGTTTTCTTTTTACACTTGCTGACAAGTGAATTAAATCATCTTCCATTTACATATCAAAGTTTCCAAGTTTATTTAATTCGTCTAATATATCAGATTTTGCTTCATTTTTATTAGCCATACGGTAACTGTATCGATCTTATTTTCATAGGACAATTCTCTTATCATCTTTAGCGTTCAAGTGCCAGCTTGTTTATGGTAACAGTGTACAACTTCATGTTTATAACTTTTTGATGACTGTTCATCTCACCTAAATTCTTCTTTTTATCTTCGAACAAAACAATCTCTTCAAGTTTTCGATTATTTATTAGTTTTATTTACAACGCTTTCTCTTAATTCCTTCTACACCTAACTGGGTTTTTATATAGATATTTGTACGAGTACATCTTAGACCTTAAACACAAAAATTCTTCTAAAACTTCGCTATTTAACTCAATTTCTATTGAATTTCCCTATTACCTTCTTATTTTTAGTAGTGAAACATTCATGATCTTTTGGAATAATCACTTGTATCAATAATATAGTCATCTGATATTTTCTTTAATAATTTTAAAAGGATCTCGCTTTCAATTCTAGAAAATAAACTGTCATGTATCCATGTAAAACACAGATTTCAAATCTTGGATTCAAACTTCTTTAATTTGTTGTAATAATAAATCGTCGTACATTAGCAATTGAGTGCAGAGGTTCGAGAACTGGAAAATATGCCTATGTAAATCGGTTTGTTAAATTTGTAACCTTTTGTTTGTACATGTGACTCGCTATAACAGTTGTCGTCAAAGATGTTAGGAAGCATTTGAAAGTTTGTTTTCTTAGCTTGTGTTCATTGAAAATTCTTCATTTCCATGCTTAATATCACATCTGTTTCTCACATTTTCCAATTAGATTTTTCCAAAAAACTGAGTTGTTCATCAGCTTATAAAAGTCCTTTTCAAAGTCACTTGTAGCTTTGGTTCTCGTGTTTGTGATAAAATCAATGTATTCTTTCATAAAGGCTTCTGATCCGAATGCAATAACTCTATTCACATGTTATCAAAAAATCATACCTTGTTCCAAATAGAACTTCAAATTTCTCGGAAATTGTAACAACGTATTGCTCACGTTTTATCCAGTAGAGTTGTGCAAAGTTTGTTTTTAAAATGTTCTTGGAGCAAGAGGTAATAATCCTTGTGATGTTCGTTGTAAATTTGTTGGATATCCAAGATCGTCCTTCGAGAATTATAGCCCATAATCTTCGTCGCCAGTGAGTTCCAAAAATTGTTTCTTTCCATTCTGACAGTTGTGTAAGTTTTTGGATCCATCCACTTGATATCACTAAACGGCAGTTTTTGCATTAAGGCCATACCCATTAAAAGGTTGTTTAGCATCAACGTATAAACAAAATAGTTTTCGGGCTTTGTCTTATCGAACAATCTTTCAAATATTTGTTATTTTGCTTTCACATATCGCATTAATACATGAGAAATGCCCCCCGCGAATGCCTTTTTCAATCATCCAAATACATATTATAATCGTTAATTAGCTGAAGCCTTCAATTTTCGTTTATATTGTTAACATTGCGTTCCCCATGCGGAAGTCTGGGAGCTGTCGTAGATAGTGTGCCGGATCGAGTTTATAGCAATTAAGGGCAAATGTTTCTGAAATTTTCGGAATATATCAGCAAGCAATAAAACATCTTGGATATTGTACAAATCAGAGTATATTTCCAAGATTTTTCTCTTTTAATTTGTTCCAAACATTTAAGTAGTGTTGTAAATCCTTTCTCAGATATGCTCCTCATCTGTCAATAGTGAATTAGAAATCTTGAAATTTCTCAATTCTTCTGGTGTAATCAAGTTTTTACAATACTGTCGATAAATTCCACTAGGGAAATATTCCTTTTCCAGATAGAATTTTAAAAAAATCCTCGTCGTCAGTCATTTGGCTGTTCTTTCTATTTATCTCATTCAAATAGTCTTCAATCTTGTATAAAATGATTTGTATGTTTGAAGTACTTCTCTCTTTAGATTTTTATGCTAAACTGTTTCTATAGACGAGGCCCATGAATCTGAACGTTGTCTACAAACGAAAAACTTGATGAATTTTCTTGGGCTTATTCACCTTCGAATTCATAGCCCATATCCAGAATTTACAGAATAATTTATTATTTCTTACATCGGTAGTTTGCAATCAAATCAACCATTTCCATATTGGTTTAGCCAATTCTTTTATGTACAAATGAGTATCGTAATTTGACATATTGTGGCAGATAAACGGGGAATATTCTGAGGAATAATTTCAAATTTAGATTGCAACATGCATGAGCTGCGCCTCGAAACTTGGCCGGTTTAAATGACAATGATCTCTCACTTTATTATAACTCTTATCTTTCCAACTATCAGGAGTAAAACCATACTGAATTGACCCAACATTCATAAGCAAGACCATCATCACAGATATGACAAACGTTTGAATTTTGATACGAAATTTCTTCTTCTTCTGTCACTTTCATAAGGTTTCATGTTCTTATGAATTATATTTTTTCGCTATGTATTTTCGATTAATTTATTGAGTTCTTCAAACAATTTTTGTCGGGGACGTTTTTCAAATCTTCTTCATTTTTTGGCACCGATAAAATACATATCGGTTTGTACATGCGAGTTGCGTGTCACATTCGACACTAAATATAGTAGTAAAACCCATAAGGAAGTTAGTGCCCTCTGAGATTTTCTTGGTTGTAGTCGATCTTTGTGGATTGTTCTTGCTCATGTCGGAATTTTTTTATAATATGCTCTCAAGATGTCTCATGTGTTAAAATTACGTTCACGGATGGTTTAAATTTTCTTTTGATTTTGATATAATTAGTAAAATTTAGTTGTTTTGACCTGGAAAAGGCATAATT
>NW_025786606.1:0-16770 GCF_021130785.1 Homalodisca vitripennis
ACTCCATGTAAACATAACTAGATCAATTATGTAATTTAAAAGAAGAACCATATAAGTAATATTGTTATAATCATTCTGATGTGAGTTGTTAACATACATTGAATATTTTAAGGTTTAATCTTAAGTTGAATTATTTTGGATTAAAAGCCTTAGTTTTAGTAAAAAGGTTTTCTGGTACTTTGGGGATTATACCGACCACACCCAGACATATGAATCGTTATTTTCACAATTTCGTTTCTACTGATTACTAGATTAGCGTTAGGACAATAATTTCGTCAATATAAAACAGGAATGGGGGGTGGGTCTTATCTGCAAACGCCCTCCCCATCCTCAGACAGATAGTCAAGAGTCGAGCGTCCTAGTAGATAACGTTGAACTTGCAGAGTCTGCGGCCGCCCGTTTCAGCTGAGTGCATCGCCTTTGTTGTACTTCCGTGTTTTTAAACCTCTCACCATTTCTCCAAACACAAAATTTCAACAAAACAAAACATTTACCAAACTAAAACTCTTTATTAAAAAAACCACTAAAAAACTTGTGTTTTTATTTCTTGTCATCATTCCGCCTACCCAAAATGCGAGGTTTCCTCCGGCCATCTCAGCGCGCGGCTTTGGGCAGCACCTTCGGTTGCGAGCTGCCCGCGCTGATGTCGACGAAAGAAATAAACATCACCTCGAGATTAGTACCTATCAAGATAAAATAATCAAATTCCTAGAGGGGCTAAAATCAGTAAATATAAATTGAATTGTAATGGAAAGGCAATTCATGTACCGTCCAAAATCACTGGTTGATGCCGCGCGGTCTGCCGTAATCAGATGATTCTCGAGAAAGATAAGATAACAGCGTACAATACAATAAACGATCAAAATACCTTGAAAAAATGCTTGTAAGTTTTGTAATTTTTGTAATTGAAGAGTTGTTTTTCGTTCTATCAAAGTCATTTTGTTTCTATTAAATTCTCTTTTTTTGTGATTCTTCATACTAGTGTGAGGTCGGTTCATAAAATCCCAAATAGTACCCTAGTGTTTTCTTAGTGTTCCATTACAAATTTAATCAAACATTTTTGCTATAACTTAACTTCAATACTCTGATAATGGAAAAAAACTAACTGAAAACACCTGAAGAAATTTGGCCTGCAGCCCTGATGAAACAACAAATGGCTTCTAAACAATGGAAACATTGGTTTTTCAAACGTTCAATACATTCATAGAAAATGCTGAAGTTAAAGAAGATAAGAAAACTTGGAGTACTAGTGAAACTTTCTAACCATATGAAACTTATTGAATTTATCAGTGAGTGTAAAGATTTACACAACAATGCTATACAAACTTTAGAAACATTATTCCAAACCTAAAGAAAAATGATACTTTTTGCTAGACACTTGCGTTGCCTAATCATAAACAACAAAGAAGGAGAATCAATAAATCACTATTTGTGCAAACGCTTAAATCTCTTAGTAAGGGAGTGTGATTTCGTAAATTGTCGATGCTAAAACCTATAGTGATGTAGGTCTATCAGAATGCCTGCTTTATTAGTGGTTTAAAAAGATGGACTTCTCGATGCATCAGACAACGTTATTCTGGAACATAAACGTTTTAAACCTGTGGAAAAAGTTGAAGAAAATAGCTCGTTCCTTATGAGTCAAGATCAGGAAAAACATTGCGGAGCGCTTATTCCATGAAATTTCAGTGGTGTACCTCAATCATATTGTCACTTACTTACGTTGATACGAGTAGTAATTTTAAAGATTTCCTTTCATTGACAAGACTAAAAACTCAGGAAGACAAATTTCCTACTGCTGCTGCTGTATTCAGCACACAGGAGCGTCCGACAGAAATGTGTTATTATTGTGGAAGGAAGAGCAAGACATATTTCAAGTAGGACTGACTGCCTGCAAAAGAATGCTATTTGTAAAGGTTGCTTCGGAAAAACTGGTTCATTTTCCTCAGAGTTTGATTTAATCTAAGAATCTTAAAAATGTTAAGAATAAATTCAGCCTCTTTAACCAACATGTCCCCATAATAACTTCAGCAGTAACACCCAAAGGTATTATCTAAAGCAATTGTATTCCGGAAATCGTAAACGGAATTTCGTGCTAAGTTTTTAGGCGTTGATACTGGAAGTTCTTGATTAGTTTAATATTTGATAGTTAAGTTTTTGTAAAGGCTAACAACCTTAACAACATTTCCAGAAGTCAAAAAACATGGTGTCCGATGGCTATCTACCGTCCACTTCGTTTCACCAATTAAAGGGTATGTTTAGTGGTAGATCTGTATTATGTACAAGATCAATGCTTACAAACAAAAAAAAATGCTTGTGTAATTGAAAAGGTTATATGTACTCGATGTACTGATAGGACATAGATGTATCATGAAAACTAACAGTAACAAATGTTACTGTAGACTTTGGGGGGACCAAGATCATCTATTCTCTGTTTTGGGTAAACGTTGCCCTGTGGGCTAAATGTGGAAACCAACCAGTCATTGATTTCAGCACATGGACCTAAAGATTGTCGACCTGTGTTGTGACTAAGACAAGGCGGTTTTTTGGGGAAGAATAGAAAAATTTATACAATGGTGAAAATACATGTCTCTTCTGAAAGATGGTGGTTAGTCGAGGAAAGTGTTTCTCCATGGCCGAGCTCAAGTTGCTTCATTTACCAAAAATGAAAACACCACAAGAAACGACACTTGTAAATAGATTATTTTTTTACTTGCTCAGACAGTACATTAAAATTTACATATTGGATGCTTTATCCTTTGCCGAATATCGAATCACTTGTGTTTAAAAAATTGCTAAATTTGATTACTTTTCAGGTTCATTTGGATTTGTCTAGTGCTTATCATCAGAAAACCAAGTTCCAGAGCATGGATGAAAAACAACGTACCGCTTTTGAAGCTAATGGGCAATTAGTTCAAAACCGCAATTCCTTTTTGGAGTAACCAACGGCGTGATGTCCGCTTTCCAGAAGGACATAATAAGATTAAGATTATTATCAGCAAGAAGGACTTCGAAAGGTACTTTCGCATATGATTGATGATGTTACAGATAGGAGGAATGGGTAAACATAGAATCATGATAAAAAATTTAGAAATATAAATTACAATCTTAACATTGAACCCTGAGAAGAAATTTAAATTTGAACTCAAGATACTATACTCTATCCTTGGTTAATCAAATCCAAACAATATAGAACTATTACGTCCCCGACCCTCAGAGAGATTTACAACCACTTTTGGGACCATGCCCTCTGCCGTCATGATGCTTGCTCTCTCTTAAACGAACACTTGGGGATTGTTATCCATACTAACTGCCAAAATGGATACCAAGGTTTTTCTGACAAAATATAGAAGTTTGGTAAGCTGTAAGAATTTTTCCCTATTGAAAACCAACCCTCCATTGGCCGCTAGTTGATTTTCAAAACATTATAGAAGGATATAGAAAGATCATTTCTTGTGACTGTTGTGAACCGGAAAAATCAAATTGATAGTTCGAAACTGATGGCCTTCAGGAGTTTGCCAATAGCTGCTAACACTAAGGCCAACAATGGGACGTCCCTGTTATGCCTTCTTTTCTATGGACCTTTGTCTGGAAGGCTGAAAAACAACACTCAACAGTAGAAAGAGAAGCACAGGCCATCGTAGAATCTATTAAGAAATGGAGGAGATCATTTTTTGTTTAGGGAGACAATTTATTCTACTTAAACTGATCAAAAAAGCTTTTGTCAATTTATTTTTGACCAAAGAACATCTAGCAGAATTAAAAAACGACAAAATCAATGCGGCTGGCAACTAGAGTTGCTTTCTCCTTTCTCGTCACGACAATCCAATATCGACCTGGTAAAGAAAACGTTTCTGCAGACGCATCTCTCTCGGATCTGTAATGCGATCTTACGACTGACAAACAACACTTTTTTATGAAATGCACCAGGGCCACTTTTGTCAAACCAGGTAATAACGCGTTTCTATCACTGAGGTAGAAGCGCCAGAGCAAGAATTTGCCATTATTCTTTGAATGAGATCAAATCAATGGACTTTAATTCTATGTTCCTATTTGTTCAGCAGGGTCAAAACCTAGATTCCACAATGGGGTGAAAAACAAACCAATAACACATTGATAAAGGCCATTCTGTCACCTTTTGTAAAGACTCATATATTGATTTTAAAAGGGACCACTACCCATCTGTCAAGTAGGAAATCGATAATATGTTTAAATATTATTATTGACGAGTACTCTCGCTTTCTGCCCTTCTCTTAACCCGGCCTGCAAAGAGATGACTTCGTAAGAAGTAGTACTGTTGATAGAATGTTTGGAAAACTTGTTACTCTGTTTATTGGTGGGATACCAAATTACTATCCATTCTTGATTAGAGGCAAATCATTTTTTCGTGTCTGATGAAAATAATGGCATATCCATTCATCAAAAGGGGATTTGCTACAAGTTTAACCAAGGTCCATACAATCCCTGCAGGAAAATGGACAAATTGAGAGGTATAATGGAATTATAATTATGGATTTTAGTGAAGAACAACTGAAAGAAAAAAAAAGAAGAAAACCCCACCGTTACAACTGTCACTCTAAAAATCTTCCAAAGGACTGGACCAACGATTACTCGGGAGTTCTGTTACTTCCGAGATTAATTCTCTACATTCAATACGCTCTTTAACTATGCACACGCAACAAACTGCACTCCACAACGACGAGAATGTTCATACATCCACGCCGACTCTAAACTAAAGGTACTTACACTCCTCCACCCCAGCATGGGTTTACTGCAAACCTGTGTACCACAGTTACCCCATAGACTAAAACAGGCGAAAATGTAAGAAGCCAGCATAAATAACGAACGCACTAAGTTGATGAAGTTGAATTAGTAGAAAGCAAATCCACAAATACGCTCTAAATTCGTCGTTACCCCCCAATGGAAAGAGAATCCTACCTGTTGTCACTAAAAAACACTATTATAGCTCCCCCGAGGTGATAAAATTCTAATGGTTGACAGACCTTATCCAATTGGTCGGAAGTACAGGAGCGTGGAGGGTAATGAACATGAAGAAGCATGCATCACAAGTGAAATAATGATAAGATTTTTTCAAAAAGACCACTATGAAGTTGAATCCTGAATCAGTTCAATCAAGAAAATAAAATAGTTTATCCTCGAAAGAGGATACAAGAATAACAGAAGTGATCCCCTGAAACGTTTTCTAAATGACTACCTCTTAAAATTCAGTGGGGGAGAAATGTTATTATTAATTTACTTCCATGGTAAACATAACGTCCTTGCCCTAAATACGTTTTAAGACAGAAAATATAGTTGTTTGTCAATAACCCTGTTACTGAAAGATAACGTGGTTTAGTGTCAAATAAGTTTCCAGTAGTTAGATGTTTCTGGTAACATGTTACCGAGCCGGGCCGACCCGCTTGGCAAGGTTAGCAATGACGTTATATTACTCAACGGATGATGTATTACCGTTGCAAGGAAAACTGGGCCAGCACAAAAATATAAATATAAGTAGAGGTCTATTTTAGAACACATTTATAAAAAAATAGTAACTACACTCAGGTATAATGGTTATACCTTATACCTGGTAGACTTACTTTAAATATATACTAATTATCAAACGGATTATTTAAAAATTTCACTCCCCACACAAAATAACAATATTGTATTTAGTGTGGAAAATTTTAACTAACTTTACTACAACGTAATTATTGTCCTACTGAGTAGATTTTGTCTTTTAAATGAACTACCTACTTTATGAATTAACGATAACTGAAAACAAACAACAGCAATGACGAATAAGATTGCGTTTGTGGTTTCATTTTTTCCAGTAAACAAGTCTCCGATTTCTTTTTTAATAGATATTATAGATTTAATCCTGGATCTTTTGTTCCTGTTTTGTGGAAACACTAGATATAACCATCCTCTGTAACCTTTCCATTAACGTCTTACCAGAAACCTAGTCCGTTCGCTAGCCTCAACTGTTTGCACAATAATCGTCTCGACTGTTACTCAGTAACCAGGTTTCTGGTACCATAATACCAAGAATGGACGTAATGTAGGAACGGCCAAATCAGTGAGCCTCAGCTGTTACTGAAATATAGGAAAGGGTATTAACTGGTAACTACGTTATTCCTGTAAGAAATACCTCTGAAAAAATCTTGTTCCCGACACCAAATACGTTTATATTATACAACCCATCTAGTAGTGAGTGATGCAAATTGTTCGTTTACTTAGCGTGTAATTGCGTATGTCGCGACGATTTCCCAAGTGAAAGGACTCTGTGGCGGCTATGGATTAATTTCTTCAGCTACTTGTTTGGGCTGACTGGGCCGTTGGCGAAGCGGGACGTTCCTATAATATCACATTGCGGGAGCGTTTTTCAGTGACTTTTTGCTTATTGGAATATTACTGAAATTACTAATAAAATGTTCTAAAACAAGGGTCGATTATTAAATTATCGGAGATCTTTGTAACTATTTATAATCCTTATTTCAAACTTGATAAAATTAGAATTGGGGGGGGGGGGGGGGGGGGGGGGGGGGTTCTTAGTCTCGTTACTATAAATTTATTTATGAAGACAACTAAAAAGTATTTATTTAGTATAAATTAAGAGCAAAATTTTCAAGAATTAATTTCTTGTTAAATTTTATGACTGTGAGAATTTATTAATAACGTACAATGTTAAATATCAATATACAATTTTGTTTGGGACCAATAGAAACCATTACAAAACATTTGATTAAACTTAATTAACTTAAAACTCTTAAAAGTAGGTTATTATTTTTTTTATTTTTATAATGACTGAATAATTTATAAACAATTAAAATTATATTGACAAGAAGGTTCTTGCTGATCGAAATAGAACCCAAAAACTAATATTAATTATTTTAAATTTTAAACAGTAATAAACATTGTACTCATAAAATAACTTCTTTAACACAACCGAATATAACACACATGAACACACTCCAAACTGAATAATTTATATTATACATAATTTGAAACCAATTATTTTTGGTGTTACTAAATATAGATTACACTGGGGTTTATATAAAACTTTTTAAACCACGCCTGCTATTATTCAAGCTGTAAATATAGATATTCGGCATATGAAATAATAATGGCCACACTGCAACTTCTGTTTGTTCGTTAATAACCCAGTGCTTCCCCAAAGTGTGCGCCACGACGCGCCCTAGGACGACTTGAAATCATGCCAGGGACTCGTGTTTGTGGAGACCACAATGAATTAAGAAAATATATTACAGTCTGGAAAAAATAAAAAATAAATGTTTATTGTTTCTTTCACTCTAGACTAGATTTATAATGCCATATAAAATATGAGAATTATTTAATTGTCATCTAAATACCTACAGGTCCATAAACTATTTAAACTACCTATATCAAAACCATTTATCATAAACAAAAGAGATTGCTGCGTCATCGCGTAAATAGCGTTCTAGTGAGACTTGCAGGCGCACTCACCACTATTTTCTTAGATCGAGTTGCCTTGACGTTACATATCACTGCATATACAGACATGCCAATAAGTATGACATTGACTAGCAAAAATGTCGAAAAGAGGGCCTTCAAGCTCGTTCGAGGCAAAAGCGACCATTGCTATTTAGACCTATTGCATGATCCATAGAGAAGCATTAGCCGATGAACATCTCATTAAGAAACTGCACGATATACTTCACATTGTTATGGGTGCAATCGAGTACATTAAAAACACTGCTTAAAAGCAAGATTCTTTGAACAAATGGACAAGGACATGGGATTTGACCAATCATGTTTTATTCTTCAGTAGTTCTTGTCCGTGGTCTCTCCGTAAACCACCTTTCTATGCTTACCAGAAGAATACAACCATGTATTTGCCGATAAATTTATTGATAAGAACTTTCTGTCGAAGACAGCCTTCATTACTGAATTGTTTAAACATTTAACATAGTACTAAGTAAGTAATTACAAGAAAAGAGACAAATATCTTAAAAATATCAAGAGGGTTCAAAAAAAAACTTGATTTGCAAAAGGCTAGCATGCCTCTAAACGTGAATACACTAGATTTTACGCCTTAAAATAGTTGATTGAAGAAAGATCTTTCCTAACTGAGTGTATTTGGGTGAATATCTTACCTATCGACTATGGTCAACTCAATGTGGGTATCAAATCCATTTAACAAAGAAATGCATGTAATCGACGAAGAGAGTGATCAACTGCTTCAATTCCAAACACGATACTTTGTTAAAGATTTGATTCAAAACGAATTATTTGCTAGAGTTTGTTGTAACGTCGAAAAAAAAAGAACTCGCGACTAGCCAGGTAAGCGTTTGCTTGCACTGATAACCTTTGCTACTTCCAACTTTTGTGAGGCGGGCTTCGTAGCTGTGGAAGTAATAAAATCAAAATTACAGACCAAACTTTAAAATTGAAATAGGAGCGTATGTTACAAGTTTTGAACCTTATTCCAGATTTTGATGCACTAATTAAAGGAAAAAATCTCATCCTTCGTATTGAATTTTTTAGCAAATATTAGCTTATGTCAAACTTTGAACGAATATTACGACATATGATCAATTTTAGGTAGATATTAATTTCACCATCTAAAACTATAATTTTTATGAACCAATCATTGATTTGTAATGCAATATTTATAATGTAAAAACGCTTTGTACTTCACTTACTTCTTTCTATATTTACTTCTATTATTTCAGGCCTAACAACAATATATCAATAGTGTTCTTCGTTAAAATCAGTAAATAGTGAATAGTACATAGTTTTAACAACTGATTTCTAATTTACAATAGGCATACAGGCAAATGTTTTACCAATGTGAATAAATTATTATGTGAATTAAAAAGGTACAATACTTTACTGTACTACTTCTACTACACTACTAAAACGGTGGACATAAAATTTACTTCAAATCTCACTAGAAATATTCATTCTGAAGCTCTCAAGTTCCTTGGTGTGCACCTTGAATCTAATTTAGGATTGAGATACACACATTAGCTCGCTCGTCAAGAAAATATAGAAGCGGAATATTTATTCTCAGAGTCCTTTATCGCACCATCTCAATTCAGGCCTTGCTTACCGTATACTATGCCCATATTCACAGCCACTTGGCATATGGAACCATTCTCTGGGGAAAACCATTCTACTGCTATTCGTCTACTGGTTCTTCGAAAGAGAGCATTAAGTGGTAATGACAGGAGCCCCAATCTAGAGCCACATTGTCGACAAATCTTCAAAGAACTTGGAATTTTGACCTTGCCAGCAATGTTTTACTTGACTGTTTTAAGTTATGTCAGATGCAATATTGGAACCTTTTCAGCCTTTGAGGGATATACATGAGCATAATACCAAACATAGACAGGATCTCTTCATTAAATTTCATTAAATACACAAGAACTCAAAAAAGTTTTGAGGTGGTTATCAGTGAAGCTTTTTCAATCTTTTACCTGTTGACACAAGACTGTTGTCTGTAAAGCACTTCAGACAAAAAGCTCAAAACATTTCTTACCAACAACCCAATTTACAGTTATTTGGAGTTTTTGATATTATACATTTTTTTGAATAATGTATAAAATTGTTATTTCTTTGTATGTAATTTACTGTTTACTCTAAAACTAATTTTGATTACTATTCAATGTAACATGATTATCACGAATAAAGAATTTTTTGACTCTCTTCATCGGACTCTACTGAGATGAGTTGAGAGGGGGGGGTGCTTCGGAAAGTAGTACAGGAGCCTTGAGTCCAAAAAGTTGGGACACACTGTTTATAAACCCTTTGCTTAAGTAACAGCTGAAGAGTTTCGAGTCTCAGGCTTTTAACACTGTTCCAGCTACATACCGCCCTACGCCCATCACTATTCTTTAGTGTGTGAACGCGCGTGGTCTGTCACCGTGTTATGTCACTATCACTTTATTCATACACAATATAAGTGATTATTGTATAGACATAGTGACCTACTTATTTGAGACATATAAGTTTTAACGTGATTCGTCTTTGCTTGCTGATTGTGTTTGCGTTTGCTTATTCTTCTTCGTTCATCGGCGACAAAGTCGTAACCAACTACGAGCTCCTCCCGTTGTCCTTCAATGGGGTGATCGTGACAGGCGGAGAGAAAAAGTGGGGATGGAGGGGCCCCTCCTGCCAACTAGAGATAGCCCGCGTATTAGAATAGTGGAATAAGCAGTCCGCGCGTTCTCGCTCTGTACTCCTCTGAATTTAATAGAGCCTGGTGGTGTAATATGTATATGTATGTATATGTATAAATGTAATATATATTACATTTTCAAAGCTGGATGCTGCAGGATGCAGCGCAATTAAATTTATTTCATTGAACCGTGATTTTACAACGTAATTAATGGCAGGCAATTACTCTTGTCTACATACAATAAACCAATACAACGGAGTATCGAAATACCAAAAAAGACGTAAGGAAGACTAATGTAACAAAGTAACTTCGTTACATTCAGTGGCGTAGCTATAAAACATTCGAGGGTGGATTAAACATCCAGGAGGATTAAAAAGAGCCCTACTTAGCATAGTAGTTAAAGAATTTATCTTCAGGGTCTCCAAACACCAAATCAACAATTATGTTGAGTTTTTTAATTGCATCTTTCGTATTAAAATGTAAACCAATAAAATTGTTTTCGTAACATTATATTTGGTTCATTGCATTTTCCAACTGCCTTAATCAAATAAATATAATTTGTAGGTTACATTACTATTAGTTAGAAATTATTCGATAATTTCCATGTACTATAGATCAGATCAGCATTATAATCGCGTACGCCAGACGACACAAAATGACACTTATCAGGCTTGGTCGAAGTTGCATGCACAATTTCAAGTCTATAGCTTATTTCTCGATAACTGGATATGGTTATAATTTATATTTATGGCATTTTATGTATACTGAATTAGCTTTAGACTTTGAAAATTATATAATGTGTTTTTATTCAAATTTGTTTTATTAAAGCTTAGTTTAAATGGGTAGATTTATCGTATTTGAATTTATTTGTTAATTTCATTTGCTTGAGTGTTGTTTTTCTTTTGTTTTTCTAAGAAAGTTGGAGCCTCTACACAGGCAGTTCCTTGCCTTTTGAGGTCCTATTTTGTTTTCTTGAATTTTGTTTATTGATGTACCCTAGCTGTATTAAAATAAAAAAAAGACATGTTCATATTTCTTTAATAAAAAGTAACATTGTTTTATTTTTATTCTCATGTCAATTGTGTCTACAAACTAAGGAGCAATGTTTGTGTTTGTGCTTAAGGTATAAATGATGTTTATATTAATTTTACTATTGTACATATTTTCAAGAAAATAAATAATTTTTCTATTCTATTCTAGATTATGACATTTTATTCGTTGTGCACCATCTCACATTTTGTAAAGTATCTTTGGAGTTATAAAGAAAAGTTCAATATTAATATAATTAATTCGATATAATTTCTATGTTTTGCAGATATGTTCGGATATAAAACGACTCATTAATTCGGATATAAAACGACTCATTAATTCGGATATAAAACGACTCATTAATTCGTAAGATAATAGAAATCAGAACCGTTCCGAACTGAGGTCGCTATCAGCCGCCATGTACAGGGTTTGTCAGAATGTTCGGGATTTATCGGTACTGGCTCGGCTCCTGCCCCCACTCTTTCTCTCCGCCTGTCACGATCACCCCATTGAAGACAAACGGGAGGAGCTCGTGTTAACCAACTGAATAGTGAATAACCGGTCTAGTTTCTCTCTAAACGATGACGGTTTTCAAGTTAATTTCAGCAGGAATATCTGCGTGTGGTGGTGGATTTATTTTATATTCTCTCAACAATTACAATTTTGATCATTTTAAGGTTAACGCTTCTTGGACAACTAATTTTAATCCAACCACAAAATGGGATTCCAATTGGGACAGGTGAGACTGATTTTTTACTAACTGATGTCCAGATTGGTTAGGTACTTATATCCTCATGTAGAAAATTGTGGACTCTCGTTTTATCAATGGCTTTTTAGATCTATTATTTAGACCGTTAGGAGCTTACTGTAAGCTTTTTTTACTAACATTGGGTCTTTACAACAATAAATAAATGGGTAAATTCTTTAATTTACATCTGATGGTTTTAGGAGGGAGTTGTGATCACAAAAATAGATTATGGTTTTTTAGTAATTAAAAAGGAAATGTCCATTTTTGTGGTTTGTGTCTGTGTTAACCTTAAAATACTTTTTTTTTTGCATACCTACTGATTTTTCAGTGTTTTATTCTACGCCAAATAGCTTATCTGTTGTCCTTTGAGTCGAGAATCAACTTAGTACCACGACCAACAACCGTCCCATGCCAATAGCCTTGTCACAGCCTCATGGATAACAATGGCATTTCTAACTTGGGCCTTGTTTAACTTAAATACAGTCAATTAGGGTAATTGTGAAACTTAACAGGTGAAGTTGGCAAAATACAAGTTTCGGGTTTATTAAAACTATTGCCTATCGACCCTTGAAAAGTAAACAATATAAGGTTTCAATGTGTGGAAATGACAAAATAACCGAAGTTGTATGAAAACATAATAATTTTATTTCTATTTTCTTTGGATAGGTTTCCTGAGTTCCATTCCTCTATCTTTATTCATAAAAAAAACTAAACAGAAGTGTATCCGTACTTTTTTACTCACTACACGGGTGTTACATCTTATTTATTTATTATTATTTCAAAACGGGCATCCGCCATATATACACATAATTTCACAACATTTTCATGCAACTTAAATATAACATCAACAAAATAAAATAACAACAAATTTTAATTACAGAAAGTAGTGATTATTGCAGTGAGAATAATAAATAAGTATTAAGATTTTGTGAAATTAATGTTCACAATAGTGTTGAAAAATGCGACATAACATCATCATCCAAACTGATATTAATGGAAAAAAACTCTATCACTCATTACTGTTGCAGTCTCTTTTTAAGGTGTGCGATGCTAGTCATAAAAACATATCACACCATCGGAAGGAATGCTGTTTTTCCACGCCTATGAAGTCCGAGCAATAGAGAGCCGTGATAGCCTGTAAATTGTTTTGAGTTGGTTGGCAGGTTGAAAACATATTCCCTGGATCTGGTTCCAGCAGGCACCAAGAGGGTATATCCTACTCAGAAGCTCTGGTGAAATGAATCGATCCACATATTGGGGTTGGTTGTTGATAAGCTTGTGCAGGAAACAATAATATCAAACATTCTCCTTCTGCACTCCAGCGTAGGCAGAAGAAATTCCTGCTCAAGTGCGGGGACAGAGACCTCCCGATAGGCTGCACCTCTCCGGACTCCTAGAAGTCTGCAAAATTTTGTTTTGAATACTCTGTAGTTTGTGAATATGAGATGCGTAATGAGGGGACCAAACAAGAGTACAATATTCCAGATTAGGCCGAACTAAAGCCTTATACAAGAGCAGTAGTGTCTCGTCACCGAACGTCCCTCTAGACATTCGAAAAATGAATCCTAGCATTTTGTTTGCCTTCAAGGATACCGCATCAATGTGTGCATCAATTTTTAATTCATTTGAAAACTTCAAACTGGTATTAAAAGAACTATTGCCCAAGTATCAAAATACTGTAAACGGGAGTGTATAGTTACTAATTAGGAACAAAAAAAAATAATTTTCAAATGGGGATGCTCACCCCATACCCCCTTCCGTACCCAAAGCCAAAATTTTGAAATGGCAAACTAATACCTTGTGACACCTCAAATTGAAGCTCGTAAAAAATGCTGTATTTTGCAAAAAGAAATTGAAATTGGCCAAGCCTGTTTGGTATCAGCAGCCAATAATGTAATTTCTTACATTACAATTATTAGTCAACAAACTACTGTACTACTGCTAATAACACAACATCATTACTTACTGAATGCAATGATATTGCCAAAAAGCAAAAGGTTTTGTGTAATATTAACATAATTGCTCATTTCGCTATGCAGTTTTCATTTGTTTAGTGACAGTGGTGCATGTTGTACATCTTGCTTCACAAGGAAAAGGGTTATACAACCTTCAAGAAAGAGTGGAGATTATTTTTATGTTTGGATCCAAGAATAAGTGTGCGAATAGAACTGCTAACGCATTCAACACACTACATCCTGGAAGGAATGTGTCACCTAGTTACAAAATCATAGATTTAGTTACAAAATGTACTGAAAAGTGGTCCAGGTAATATCAAGAAAAGGTCTGGTAACAGATTTGTCGACAAAATGATCTCAAATTGAAGTGATTCATCATGTTGTTGAAAATCCTAATACATCCATTCATAAAACTTGCTGTTGAAACTGGATTATCTGTTGATTCCGGTCAAAAAGCGTTGAAAATTTAATTAAATTTCATTCCTTTCAAAAGTCAAAGCTTTGTCAATAAACTTAATGAAGATGATTATGACAGTTAGATTTAATTTCTTGTGAACAAAATTAGTAGCAATCCATTTACTGGCAATGAATAATTTTTTGTTGAAACATTATATTTGTTTTAGGTGATGTAAAATTTTATGTTAACGGTTTTTTTTTTAATAATAAATCACAATTGCTGATTTTTTGGATACAGACCAAAACCCACCATGTAATTTGGTTGGAAGGATTAGAACCCCAATTGACCAGTGAAAAATTATATGAGTGTTGGTAGCAGGACGACTACTTCTTGGGCAGACACTAATTGTTGGGACCTGTATTTATTGAAGGAAACTCTAAATTGGAAGATCGTACTGTAGCTATTTGCTAGAAAACACTATATGGACTCTCTTATTGTGGAAAACACTTGAAAACCAGGATAAATGAAAATATGGCCAGTTACAGAATTTAGATGCAGAACATAGTCCTTTATTTTCAAACAAGGTTGGAGTTCCTGCCAAATTAAGGCTCTTCCTGCTGAGACAGTATGCTAGATGCAACACCTACCCGGATCCACGTGGAATCAGTAAAGAAGAGGATCAATTGGAGTGGCCAGGTGAGGTCTCCAAAGCTCAAATACCCTTAGATGTTTTTTGATGGGGTCACTTGAAATCAGTAGTTTATTTTAAAAACACCATCAACAGTGTAGTCCAGGACTTGAAAAAAAAAACAGGATCACCTGCGGTTGAAGTGCAGGACGCGTTAGAACCAGAGAAACTTTAGGAAAAGTTTGGCAAGAAATTTGAAAATAAGATTATGTTATTTTGCATGAACAACAATGGCTACCAATTTGAAACATTTGATTTGAAATTTTATGAAGAATTTACAATACCAACATTATTTTTCCAGTGAGTAATTTTGGTTGTTAATTAACAGTAGTAACAAGTAGCTTGCTTGCACTTAATAACTGTTGTGTCTAGAAATTATAACATTAACTTGGCTGCTTGTATTACCAAAATCGGCCCTATGGCCGCTTTTCAAATTATTGTTTTTTAAAAACCAAAATAAACAGCACTTTTTATGAGCTTCAATTTTGGGAATGTGTTCTACAAAGTTATTAGTTTGCCAATTCAAAATTTTGGTCTTTGGGGGTAATCGGGAGGGGACCAACGGCGATGGGTGGGTGAGCACCCCCCATTTTGAAAATAATTTTTTTGGTGTCCCCCAATTTAGTACTATACATTCTCCGTTTAAACAGTGAAGTTTGATACTGTTGGGCTAGAAGTCTTTTAGTACAATGTTTGATAATTTACAAATGAACACCCTGTGTATAAAGGTGTCTGATGTGTTCCAAAACATAAATGCCACACTAACCCTGAAGCAGCCTTCAACTCGCATTCCAGTCTGTAATTTTTAGATTTCATTTTGCCTCTGGGCATCGGCCTGTTTTAAAAATTTAATGAGTCAGCGTGTTTTTGAGGTTTATATTTAGGTTACTACCACAGTAATCTTGAATGCCTAGACCAAATAGCGTAATCGAAATTTAACTGTGGCTCTGCCTGTATATTATGATTATAAGTAAAATATTTAGGATAAAACTAAATGAAATCCAAACACCAAGATTTCAGCAGGGAATTGATGAATTGTGTATAAGGAAGGCCAATCAGATTTTATCAGAGTGAACTAACTAAACCTTCCTTGTGGAGTTAACACTATCCTATTTGTGCCTGCAAATCCTATAGATAAAGCCAAGTTTTAGAAGGAATGGATAAAATGAGTCGTGGCTGTTCTGCAAGTACTATCCAGTATCTCCTCCTTACAAGAAAAACTTAAATGTATTTAGATTTGTATTACTAAGATCTTTTAAAACAAGATATGTTTGCATTAATTCTATGACCAAAAATAAAGGTGTAACAAGTTTTAGAGAGTTTAACATTGTTCTTATGAGGTAAAAACCTCAAGGTATTTTTGTAAACTCTTGTAATGAAGACTGGTTCTTTCACATTAGAATCGCTGCATCTGAGATCTTTTTTCCCTGCTGCTATATTGCTCTTCTATCATTGTGAGAGGAAAACTCTTCCAATAACCCTCCTGACACAATTGTTACCACAGTTTATTACTAAATAATGACTATTTTAGATGAGATTTTCATTTTTGTTGTATTTTACCTCATCGGCTAGAATCAATGAAAACATATTTTCCACCAACTACTGCTAGCTGTTTGCATTACTAATAACCATTCTCAACACAACCACTGTCTCTGCAAGTCACTTTTTTTTTTTATAAAATAATTTAAAGAAATTTCCCAGAAAGATTTTTGGGAAACCCAAAGTTAAGGCTTCCAACTTTTTTTTTCACATTTTCTTATGTAAAATTAAAGAATGGTGTAAAAGAGCCTCCTC
>NW_025786607.1:0-16056 GCF_021130785.1 Homalodisca vitripennis
GGGAGTATTCCGTCGTTTAAAACGCAACAATGTTTTATATAGCTTGTTTGTTTTGGATTAACCAAAAATAACTTAATGTTGATCACTGGTTTCAAAAATCTCCTAAAACACACTTTATAATAACTTCCTTATAGATATTGATATTTAATGCTAACGCTTTAGTGCAGAAGTAAATGCTAATAAATATGTAATATAAACTTAGCTTACTTCACTACTTTTCTTGGGTAACTCTGTCGATGTTCATACAAGAAAGTTGGTTGAAAGACAAAGGAGCCTGGAAAGCAATTAAATCATCATGATTCATGGCGGATAAATAACACCAATAACAAAATAATAGGGAACATTTTGATAAAGTAAAAGGTTTCGCTCTGAACAAAACCATAATTTTAAATTTTTTTTGTAATAACGGTTTCAAAAGCTTCTAGTTAAAGAAAATTTACAATAAGATTGTTAAATGTTAGTGTTGGACTGAGAAGCCAAATGGGAGTTTGCTCGTGGACTATAGGAACATGACTATATCCAAACCTGATTGGTTAACCCTCTTAGTGTTATCTCTCAACAAAGATGAATTATCAAAATGCCATAGTTAAAAATGGGAGCTAATGCTAGTGAAGGTTTGTGTCATTCCAAACAAAAGAACTGCAGACTTAGCCATCATAATATGGACCGAGTGTTTACTTGTTGAACATCGAAATGAAGAATGCCTTTTAATTAAAAGAGGATGGGAGTAGAGCTATCAAGCCCCTCATAAAAAAAACACTGAACCTCATATTGTATCAGGGATTGCTAGCAAGGAGTCCAATAATGAAATTCCTCCTGAACTTTTTTCCCTGATTTCCAGACTCAAATTTTTCATTTTTTCCCTGACTTTTTGTTGACGCAATCCCCAGGGTTTTTGGCAATTAATGGGTGGGAAAAAGCTGGTGTTTTGAGGGCTAACAGGGTGGCAAATATAAAGAAAAGGCAAAAAATTAAAAGTGAAACACAGTTTTTATACGTTACAAAAAGATTGACTTAACCATTTAAATATCTTTTACAACACTAGAAAGTAAAATATGCGCCATGTCGTCTGCAGAGCTTTGGGACTCCGGCGCGAGCGGCAAGTAAGTTTTATCTTGTGTTAAAGGGATTTTTATATTTTTTTCCCTGACCAAACGTCGAAATTCCCTGACTTGAGACCTGGTATTCCCCCCTGACTTTTCCCTGATTTCCAGTCCCTGTTTTTTTTTCCCTGATTTCCCTGACCTGTAGCATCCCTGTGTATGCAGTTAATTGACAATAGTTTGATACAATTGTGGTAAATTATTAACTTGTACTTTAATTAGAAAATAACAAAATTGCTTAATCTATGCAAACTTAAAGTAAAAATGTATATATTGAAATGAATTCAAAACTAGAAGTGTCTGCCTTACTTTGATTCTCTGTAACATGTTTGTAGAATATTCAATATAATTCAACACTGTCTTCCAATATGTGTAAGTATGATGGATAAATATACAAACTGAACATCTATAACCCAAACATCACAGTAACTGTTTTTCTAAGATGACTTTTTATTCTTAAAAACATTTATTATTAAATTAAATTACTCAAAAGACAAGTAAAGTTATAAAACAAATTAAAAACTTTAATCTTACATGTATATTTTTCAACCCAAATGAAACTAATCTTTCAATAAAACAAAAACCATTTATGTATCATAGATCTTGATGGAGTGCAAATCTGAATTGCGCTCTACAATTAAAACACAGTTTTGTATGTTGCCTATAAAAAAACACCAAATTCATAATGTTAAGTTCGCCCAACCTCGGAGCCTTTGAAGAAAATGTTTTTAAGTGCATTATTATTAAAATTATGGCCAACATAACCTTCTTTTTTGCTTAGAAACATAAACCTATTTGTCCCTGTCACTTCTGTTTTTGTTTCAAAAATTTCTTACACCAGGTTTTTTGCAAGAGTCAACATTTTTGCAAGAATCAGTAAAACTCAGTCTATCATGATTTAAAGCTGTTTCATTCAGTTTTCTAAAGTAAACTATTATTTTTATTGAATGAAAATTAATTTTAGAATTAAGATATAAAAGAAATCTTAGTAGTTAAATAACATTGATCTGGATCTGTTTATTACATTCCATCCCATTTTCTTGACCATGTCAATCCAGGGTTAACATGGATTAAGAAGAGGTGATAAAACAAATGCTTTTGGCATGATATTTAATATTATCCTTAATACAGGATACTAATTTTTTCTTCTACAACGAGAAAATGTCCCATAACATTGTAGAAGTATGTTGCCAGTTGTGCTTCTACTTCCAGGAAGATGATGCATGCCAACAAGTCAAGTATTGTTTAGTGTAACAGTGGAAGGTATGTGATACTAATAGTTGTAAGTCTTTATAGACTTATGAGTTTATTTGATGCTATCACCTGCTACGCTTTCAGCCACAAGACCAGGAGACACCACATGCTATCTAGAGTCTGATAGGTGTTGCAGCAAATATAACTAATCCTCCATTGATTTTAGAATGAATCGTTTGATAGCAGTATGAAACAGTTTGGAAGTTAATTATACATTAACTAAGTTTAACAACTTCGATCATATTATAATTGTTTGTTTAACATTTTGATTGATTTCTGGGGGATTAAGTAATTATAAAATATTCTTATAATTTACTGTTACAACGCAAAACTTCAAATCTTATGAGAGCAATAAGTAAATCTGTAATCATTACTAAGATGTGTGACTTACACTTTGTGTTGACTGTTAGGAGGCGGTGGTTTTCCGCTGAAAGAGAGCATCATGTAATACTTCATTTGGTGTTGGGTCTTCAGGCTGTAAAGTTATCAGTGGTGAATCCCACCTGTTTCTACTGTCTGGTGCTTCATATCTGCAGATCCAAACATAAACCCCTTTTATATCACAAAAAATTAAAACTGAGAATAGGCTTTTCACAGCCAGCACTTTAATACTGGTATCGATATCTAGGCTGATTATATTACACTATAAAAATAAAAATACATACACAGATTGCTCCAGAATACTCTAGGGATATAAGTCTAAGATACATTCAGGCATCATTGTCTTAACAAATAATCATACAATTGGAATACCATGAGTTCCATTGATACCGCTGATTCATGTTGAATGTTGACAGGAGAGGCTGGACACAGTAACTTTGGCTTTGTCACTAAGAGGTTGAACAATAGTTTGCAATTCCTTAAATGTTTTTCTTTAATGATGAGATCATGTGAATTTCATAGGGGTTTGTGTAAGTCACCAAACTGAACACTAGAAAGCTAAACACTACAACTTCCCTGGCTGATGTTCACCAATACTTTTCAGATGTTTGGCAAGTTGAAAAGCTTGAATAAGTCATTCATAAAGGATTTCCTTTCGCAATAGGGTCAAGAAGTAGTTGTTTATACTAGATAGCCTTACTCATGAAGGAGGAGAAAGAGTTGGGTACAAACTATTCACCATCTAACAGACAAACTTTGGACTAAAGGAGAGTTAAAACACTGTCACAAGGGTAACTCTGCTCCCCTGAATTTATGAATCAGAATTATGTCCAAGTCATCCATGATCACACCAAAGTCTTTGCAACACGTAGGTAGTTGCATTTAAATGATTAAGCACCGGTATCAATTATATTTGCCATCTAACAGAAATTACTATGTCTGCACTATAGCATCTCCACATGTTTTTGTGATGCTGTTTATAATATAGAAACTTTATCCAATACTGGTTGGACTCAGACATAAGAGGAATTGTCCAGTAATTATGATGATGAGCCCAACAAATCTGACATGATCACCAAAAAGAAAACAAACTCTAGTATTGTTCACATTAAGGTAGTAGATGAAGTGTCTGAACTGAGTGGCTTACATGCTATAAAGAAGGTTATGAATGGAGATGGGCCATGCATTGAGATTGACTGTCTAAAAAAATACAATATTAAAGCTAATAATAATATTTTTCCATCACACAGAAATCTCTTAGCTTGAATTTGTTTTTCTAAAACCTCAAAAGTTTTTGGTTCCAGTCTAAGGTTTCTTTTGAAATTCAGTAGATATAATAATAATATTACCAAATTGGAGTAGGTTAATAGAAGTAAGCAGAACAAAGAGAATTCTCACAGCTAATACGGTGTTTATCGTTCTCTCGAATTTCTGATGCACTCAAGTGGTTGCTTTGATAGATGTGAAATTAACGGCTGAAGTGGCAAAAAACAAGTTTCGCGTTATTAACCTACTGCTACCATACTCCTGAACAAAACAATGTAAGGTTTCAAGGAATGACAATGACAAATAGCAAAGTTATAGAACATTAAAAGTGGAATAACTTTTCTCGTGCTTAATAATATTTTCTTATTCTACAACTGTACTGGGTGTCATGTGGTCTTGTGACCATGGGTCAACATTGGTTGCTGCTGACGTCAACCATTGCGCCATTTTTGGATATGTAAAATAACAATGCTGAAACCAAGGAATTTGACCCAAATAAAAGACGTTTTGGTTGATTTAAATGTTCTAAAATTAAAACTTCATATTGGCCTGATACAAGTACCTCTGGCCATATGATGGTGATATACAAAAAAACATGCCTTAATGTATATATTACTAAAAGGTCAAATTCTAGAGCGTCTAATCACAAATGCCTCCGGCCATTACTGCTAGCTAGCAAACACAACTTGGCGAAGCAAACAAATATTGTACATTCACCTAACGATAACTTCTTACTTATTATCTTGCAGCAAAGTAGTTCCAATTTTAATGTTCTAAATTTCATTATTTGTTATTTTCATCCCCTACAACCTTCTATTGTTTTGTTCAGGAGGACAACTGCAATAGGTTAATAGTGCGAATCTCTATACAGGTGTGAATAAACATAAATTTGAAAAAAATTCAAACAAATTTCACCAAACGTTCTACAAAACGAATGAATAGTGCAAAAAAAACAAATTATAAGCTTAATAAATAAGCAAAAACTATAGAAACTATAACTTCCTAATTTTGTATGTACGTACAATCTACATAAAGTAATGGAGGCCATGGTTATTCATGAGGCACAAATAACACTGAAAATATACACATAACAAGAAGTACGGTCCACAAATATAATCACAAAATGACTTTTTCCATTTCAATAATTAAAAAACAATAGTTATTTGTGATTTACAACTCCCAAAAACTATATATATTTTTGTTCAGGAGGACGAGCAAAATAAATTTATAACGTTAAAATTTTGATTAGCCACTCTCCCGGGCCGTCTGCCTTCACTGATGCCGTTGTTTTAACTTAACAAACTCAACTCTCACATGGAAGATTGTTGACTGACATTTCATTTAATAATCCATTCTTATATAAATTTTTCATCAGTGGCTAATACTCATTTTGTCATGTCATCTTCTATTGCAAAGCCTCTCTTATGTCAAAATAATGGCACCTTTAAATTTCCTCAGATTCCTTCATATATTCTTTGTATTACTTATGCATTTCATAATTAAACAAGAGAATTTGAACCATTTTGAGAAAAAATTTTAAAAACCTATCTATACTAGAGATGTTGGAAAGGTATTTGATACCTCATAATTAAGCGCATCAAAGGCTTCTCTAGTATATTGTTGATCCTTTGCCAGTCCTAGATTCCCACTCCCATGCCTGCTCTGTATTCACAACACACTCCCACAGTCACTTGGGTCGTCTTGCTGTTTTTTGACGCACAGTACAGCTCATAACGGTAACCTGCAAACATAACCTGTATTAATTTATCCTATTTATACAATTTTAAGGTCTAGGTCTTTAAAATATTAAGAGCAGCCTAAATGAAGAAATTGTTCTATTTCAGCAAATACAATGTTTACTTTAAGTGTTGTGATTTTTATTATATTAAAATTTATTATTATCTTTAATCCTTTTTATGATTGCTGTGCATGTTTCACTTATAAGAATATATTATTTATAATAGGCTCGTATTTCCTCAAAATCTCTTGAATTACAAAGTAAAAATTTTGTATTTCCTATCAAACACAAATTAATTTTTTGACTATTTCAAAAAAACATTTTCCAATGTTATGTCTATCTATGTGTGAACAAAATAAGTAAGGTTTCATTTGTAACAAATTATAATTCTTCTGACACAGAACCAATGACATGAATTAAAATAATTTTATTATAAATATGTGGGAATAAATAAAAAAGAACTATCATGTTTAACACTTATGATGCAATTGTAACACAATATATTACATTTTTTCTAACTCACCTTTTATATAATTTGCAGCATCTAAAATGACAACATTGTCTCGTCCAAGTAACCTAAAATCAGTTAAGTTTTAGGGAAAGATTCTTTCCAACATATTACATTTATAAATATGGAATAAAATGTAGAATGTAATTGTAAAACTACAAAAATGCTTACTTTTTGGGAAAACTTAAATTCAGGAGTCCTGGACCTGAAGACAAATTGCCTGATTAAAGTAATTATCTTGTTTAAAGAAGAAATAAAATTAATGCTTTCTTTTTTAAGTATATACTCAAATAAACAAAAAAAAACTAAAAATTTATGCTGACAATTGTGAGCTGTGCTAACAATTTTAAGCCAGTGTCAGATTGTGCTCAAGCTGGATTTGTACAGGATAACTTCACTGCCCACTGAGAGACAGCAATGGTGGCCTGTGCCATGTATCGTGAATCCAAGACGAATAAGTAGGGGAGGTTGGCCAAGCAGAACGAGCTGTGCAGGATAACGCCTAGTTTTATGGCAAACACATGCTCATCACAGATATTATGTTGGTAGCTGGGGAGATGGTAGTTCATGCCTTTAATGTGAAGTATTCCCTATGTGTGGGTTTACTAAGCTTTATATTCTCAGTCTATTCTAACGATATTACAGTGCCGAGTGAACATTTTTGAATAGGTATATTGGTTATCTGACCCTTACGTAATTCTTGAGACAAGTTCAATTGAATAAACTAATGTTATTTATTCTGCACATTGTAATAGGTAGGTTATAAGTTTATAAGTCATAATTTATTCACTTGAGAAATTAGTAGGCCTGAATTCTTATATAAAAATTCTGAGGATACAGTGTACTGTAGCCTTTTGTACAAATAGTTAGTTATTATAAGACTAAGGATCATTCTGATGGAGTAACTTATTAAAATCTTAAAAAAATAACACCCAATTTGGGATTAAAAAACATAAATTATAAGATTTGCCAAATCGGGAAACCTCCTTAGTTTGTTCAGACTTTATGCAGAAGGACAGCAGAAATTATGGGACTGAAGCAAGTAATGTAAATCTGAAAAGACTGGTGCAGTGTTATCAGTAAAACTTTTATCTCTAGAAACTGAAATTGAGGTGAAGATGAATTGGGAAATTAAGAAAAACAAAAAAAAAAAGAAGTTGGTGAAAAAATCACAACATTAACAGTATGAGTCCAGAAAATGTGCAAAGCCTAATATACCTGACATTGAGCAGGAGTAGTTAAAGGCCAATTTAGTAAACAAAAAAACACAAATATGACAGAAATAACCTCAATACTCACTGAAAATTAGCAATTGACAATAGAAAATGATACCAATATAAAAAGAAGAGGTTCAAATCCATTCTCAGAAGTAAAACTAAAATAATACTATTAAATACAAGGAAAAAAATTAAAGTGTGTAAAAAAGCTTATAACAATGGCTTTCACAAAATATTATGTACATCAAGTTAACAAGTTTTCTATTAAGTGCTTTCCTATAAGTAATCAGCGTTAATGTACTAGAAAATTTGTTTGCCATTCATTAAACTTTTTAAAAAAATCACGCTATTCCTTTAAACAGTGTTTATTTCAGGAGTATGTACCAATAATAATTATAATTTAACATAAAAATAACTATATGGACTTCATTTTTTAAGTTACTAAACCGTTTTATACTCAAATAAACAGTGAATCTTAACAAAACATACAATAAACAACGGTTTGCAGGCTGGACAGCACGGCAAGTTGTACATGATGTCACAGGCTAAGCACGAGGGGCAAGGGGGAGGCACAGGCAGCCCCTACTCTATTCAACTTGTTTTGAACCTGTACACCAGTGCTCACACCTCATGCTGAGGTCTGTTACTTGTTCAAAATTGCAAGCATGTTCATTTAAAAAAATTAAAGATAGTCCAATTAAAATACTTTGTTTTTTTAGTAAAAACATTTTACTGTGACAACTTATTGAAAAACTAGTGGAATTTATTTGGTGAAAGTTGCTATATTGTATATACCAGTACAACTCTTAAATATGGGTTCCTATATGAACCTTTCCTGAAAAGTTCACTTAACCAATAGTTAGTAATAATTTTACCATATTTTAGTAACCTACAACAAAAGTGAATATTACAAAATTCTAACTACATCTACAATTCAACTTTTTATCATTTTTAAGAGAATTTTGGCTAAGTCTATAGGTTGATATAATAAAGAGATGTGTACAATGATTTTTTTATAATTCTTTATTATAATCTGAGTAAATCTTGTTCCTTTACTTTAAAAAATATTTTTTCTTATTTCTAAGGGAAAGAAAATAATTATCTACATTTTTTACAAGAAAGAGACAATCCCTTTCTTTCACTATAACAGTAAAAATATAATGTAAGTATAATATAAAAATATGTCAAAATATAATGAAAAAGTGAGTGATGTATTAATGGTTGTCAGCAATCTTACATAAATTTTCAACACCCTGTTGACCTAGCACTGAACTTCATTTCAATTTTTTGACACCAACCATTTGACACAAAGGAATTCAGTTAAATCCTTTTAAAAATCACTGAACCTATTTTTATATTTGACACCAACCATTTACACTAAGGATTTGGATTACCACAAAGGATTACCAGTAATTTTAACACAGAGGAGTCTGACAAACATCATTATAAAAAAAACCGTTTCATCTTTGACAATCCACATCTATTAACGAAGAGGCTAATCCTTACAACAGTGGAGACATGGTCTTTGCCAAACTTAAGGGCTATCCTTATTGGCCGAGCCGAAATTAAAGAATTAATTTCAGATGAAAGCGGGAAACCTATCAAGCACAATGTCACCTTCTTTGGCGATGGAAAAACAGCCATCGTGAAGGAATGTGATCTGTACCCTTACAACGAAAATACTAAACTAACCCTTGGGAAGACAAAGACTGATAATTTTAGAAACAAGAAACTCAATGAAGCTCTCTTTGAAGCTGAAAAAACTTTACTTAAGCAGAGTTATCTATCTTAAACATGACAGCACCAACCACGTTAAGGCTTACAGCCAAGCTGAATCACCCAATGGGTCAATTAAAGAGCTTGAAAAACAGCCTGGTTGAAAACAACTACTTTGAAGACACAGAAAATGAACATGACAAATTAGAACTAGCTACTAAAATAGGCTCTGCCACTGCTTGAAGAAAATAAGATCCTGAAAGAACAGAACCTAAGGTTAGAAGCTAAATTAACGAGTTTTGAAGCAAAAATTGAAGAGTTAGAAAAAACAGAGGAAACTCGTATCACCAAAATTTAAAATTTACTTCAACAATTGGAGCAAACTCAAAGTCAACTGGAGAGGGAAAAACAGTTCACTAACTAGAATCACAAACCATTTATGAAGAAAATGATAGGAAACTTGGCCAAGCCATAAACGAGTACACTAAGAAAATAAAAGACCTGGAAAAAGAGACAAAGCTCCTAAGAAGTAAAGTAGGGAACAGTGATGAAAACAACTCTTTCCAATATTAGGACTGCTAATGTCTCTGTACAAACAGTAGCACCCAACGTAAACCAACCATCACAACCAGCTTCAAACTCGCCATCCCTTCTAAATGAAATTGTCCAGCTAAAAACAAAACAGGGATGCATGGAAACTTTAATTAAAACGATGGACAGCCCAAATTGAAACCATTCTTTTAAACAACAACAAGTTATCTGAGCTACAGCACACAAATGACCTTTTGACTGACTCTGACAAAATTATGCTCACAAAAAATAGCCAAACATGCTCTAAAAAAACCGAACACCTCTCTGACTAATGGCAATTCAAAGAAAGCACAGACTGCAGGAAACATCCAAATATGCACAAAAAAACTATAAAAATGTGTGGACAGAGACCAGCACAGAAAAACCCTTAAAAAATCAAGGGAAAACATTCCAAAGCATCTTTTTACAAGTCGCCAAAAAGCCCAAGAGAAACTTAAGAAACCTAAAATATCCTTACCAGCTAAAGTGGCTAAAAAACCCATAGAAAAAATCCACGATGAAACTAAGTCATGGACCCCCCCCCCCGCTACATGCTAAGCTAAAAGCAGAGGATGAAAGCTACTATGATTTCTTCCTCAAACAACATTGATTTTTACAGAACACTCAAGACAGTACATCCTGACTGCTCACTTACTTTTTTAGACAATGCCAAAGTGAAAATCTTACATCCCTAACCAAACAAAAACAGGGAAAAACAAAAACTCAAAGCATAAAAAAAGTCCCCAAATAAACTTTCCGTCTTACACCAAAATGTAGAGGGAATAAGTAAAAAAATCAAACCGGCTAAATCACCTTATAGAAGAAACCAACCCCGACATAATCATAATTAGCGAGCATGGGCTTAAAAAAGATCAAATGGAAAACACCAGACTGCCTAAGTACTGCCTAAAAACACATTTCAGACCGTGAAGTCCATAGAAAGGGAGGTGTCGCCATTTTTGTCAAAGATGAACTAGCAACAGCTGCGCAACCCATAATCATAGAATACAACAAAGAGCTAACATGTGAGATGGCATGAACAAAGTATCGCTAGGTAAAAGGCAGCTATAACATCTTAGGTGTCTACAGAACCCCAGCAGGACAACTTGAACAAGCTTTTACCTTACTCTCAGCGACAATTGAAGAAACGAGGGCTGAGAATCACCCGATTCTTGTTATGGGAGACATAAATGTTAATAGTCTGAAAAAAGACAGGGAGAATGATATGCTTATTGATACCCTAAGCAGCCACAACAACTCCACTAGACTACCACTCCCTCCAACACGAGTTACCCCAACATCCAAGACATCTATAGATTTCATCTGTACAAATATGGTCTCGGAATTGAAATAACTACTAACGTGATCCATGCTGGAATTTCTGACCACTCAGCTCAAATCTGTGAAATAACACACACAACAACTCTACCAAAACAACAAAGTACAATGCGCAGAATATTAAACCAAAGAAACCTTAAACTTACTAAAGGTTCAGTTGGAAAATGAAGACTGGCAAAATGTACACAACACAGACTCAGCAGAAACAGCATACAAAAATCTTCTGTCAACAGTGGTAATCAACCTGAACTCAACCTGCCCTAGAAAAAATGTCCGCCCTAGGAGGAGGAAGGTGATGGTTTTTGCTGACGAAGAAACAAATTGCCTGAAACAAAACTATTTACAATGTCTTCGAAAAATATGAACTCACTGGAGCGCTATCAGATAAAAATAAAATGAGCAAGGCAAAGAAAGATTATGATATGAGCTGAAATCAGTAAAGCGCCAAGTCATCAGCTGATCACATAGCAAACGCTGCAAATAAATCAAAGGCATTGTGGCAGGTCATAAATAGTGAGAGGAAGAACAATCAACCAAAAAATATCAGAACCAAAAATTACTATAGGACAGGAAATCGTCACTAACTCCCCACACAATTGCTAATCACTTTAACCAGTTTTTCACCAATATTGCAGAAATCACCCTAAAACACCAACCAAAAGTCACAAAACAACCTGCACCTCCACAAACCTCAGGTAATGATTTAACACAGCTACCTTTCACTGATGAACAGAAATTGAAGAAATCATCGATAATCTTAAACCCAAAACCTCGTCAGGATTAGATGAAATTTCAGCAAAGATGCTGAAACACTGTAAGAAAGCTTTAACTCCACCACTAGTCAAAGTAACAAACTTATCCCTCGCTTATGGCCACTTTCCAGCCGCACTTAAACAAAGTAAAGTATACCCCAAGCTACAAAAAGTGGAAACCAGGCTGAAGCCAAAAACAACAGACCCATATCGTTAATCTCAACCTTCTCCAAAGTAATGAGAAAATAGTTTTAAAAAGACTAATGGACCACTGTGAACATAACAGCCTGTTAACAGAGAGCCAACATGGCTTCATCAAGGGAAGATCCACAACATCTGCCATAATCAAACGTGCGGAATTCATCATTGATAGCTTGGAAGAAAAAAAATCTGGTTACTGGAATTATGCTGGATTTCAGCAAAGCTTTTGATTGCTTGGGACACGAACTGATCCTCAACAAACTTGAACAGCTTGGTGTGAAAGGCCAAGCCCACGCATGGTTCAAGAGTAATTTGGAAGGGAAAGAAGTCAGGTTTTGTTGACATTCAAGACACACAAAAAAACATATGCCAAGAAGTAAGATCAGACCCTTTACCCATTACAAGGGGTGTACCTCAGGGGTCGGTATTGGGACCAGACCTATTCATTCTCCTGACAAATGACATGCCACAATATCTAGGAATGCACCGTACTCCCCTAATGTACGCTGATGATACGACACTTCTAGTCTCCGAGTCATCACCAAACAATGTGGCCATCAACTCTTACATAGCACTGAATAAGGCATATCAATACTGTCATGAAAACGACTTAGTTGTAAACGCTGAAAAAACCAAACAATTAGCTTTTGGGAGAAGACAGGAGGAAGTCCCAGAACTACCAGAAGTATCAATGGAAAGCCAGACCAAATTCCTAGGAATGACTATCGACAATGCACTATCCTGGAACAATCATGTTGACGCACTCTCCAAAAAATTGAACTCCTGCTTGTACATTTTAAAAAGAGTAAACCCTCGTCAGTGACGATGCCACAACAAAAACTGCCTACCATGCAATGTTCGAGTCTCACTTACGATATGACCTTGCAGTTTGGGGAGGCACAACAGCAGGAAACCTTAATCGAATTCTACTTCTCCAGAAGAGAGCAATCAGGATTATGGCCGGCCTTGGCCCAAGGGAGAGCTGCAGAAAGGTCTTCAAAACTACAAATTGTGTTAACAATCATCGGCCTATACATAAAAGAAGTCATATTGTATGTAACGACTCGAACAGCGTTCAACGAGGCCTTAATATACACACACACACAACACTCGTCCATGCATCAAACTTTCACCTCCCTCTACATCACACTGCATCATACGAGAGGAAACCATCCTATATGGGGAGGAAACTCTTTAACCTCCTACCAGAAGATCTAAAGATACTGAACGTGAAGAAGTTGAAGACAGCCCTGACCAACTGGCCTCATCGACCGACCATTTTACTCCATTGATGAGTTCCTGGACTGGAGGAAGAATGAAGAACACATTCACTGAAGGAAAATACCTATATAAAATTGACGCCATTGCAATTTCTCGATGTTATGTTTAAACAAAGAATTTGTCTATTGTCTAACATTACTATTCAGAGTTACTGGGGCCAGGATCAAATTTTAGTTCTATAAAAATAGACCTAACTATTAAATTAAATTTACGTTCTTCAAAATTTTAAATAACATAAATAGACCCAGCTACAGGCTTAATAATCTGTTCTAGGCCAGGAGCATTGTGTAATCAGTATATGTCAACCTTAATTGGTTTTTAAATAGTACCTATTTTAATGCATTGCTACACAATTCTCAATATGTCAGTAATTTGAGCAACAAACTTTATTTTGAGTTATTACACAATAATTTCCTAAATTGTAATGTTGACAACCAAAAAAAACAAAATACAGCTCAAAAGTTAAAACAAATACTGACAAGCTACATTCCATCCAATAGGTATGAGAAAACAACTACCACGATGGACTGCTTCATATATCCATTTATTACGTACATTGATTGAAAGTGTTACATGTTGATAGAATTTGTTTTTTTTATCAAACTTATTATTATAATTAAATTAAGAAAAATTAATACTTACCTAAGAGTTTCAGACTTTAAAATTGACCTTATTTTCTTTTTCCTTTTGAGCATCCTGGAAAAATAACATTAGTGATTATAATATTAATCACGGTCACTAGAATACACAGAAGGGGGGAATAACACGCATCTTGGTGTCATGTCATTAGAGCAAGCTCTCAGTTGTCTGAGCCCGTCAACAACAGCTACTCTGTGTTGATTACTTATTTATTTTATCTCTTGGCATTGGCAACAGGAAACTAAGTATCATCCCTATAGTTTCAATTAATTAATACTACAGTAATGTCTTTATAAGATGCTAAAATTTGTATCTAGTTATATTAAACCAATTAAAATAAAAAAGTTATTGTTTTATTTACATTATTATAGAAATCACGTTCACAATAAAGTGATAAATCTTCAAACTATTGTAATGGCAGTATAAGGCAGACAGAAATAGCTAACTCCTCCCGATGACATCACATCACACGTCTACGGTTGAATCTGCCCTTGGCGACTCCTACCAAATATTCTAGTAACCGTGATATTAATAACAATTAGAATGTGGAAAAAATTACTATTGTTGTATAAAATAAACATAGAGAAATGTTTTATATTGAAGTTAGAATCAGCTACAAGTGATGTTCTCCTCAAACAGTGGAAACACTCACCAAGAGGTGACTTAAAAAGACTCTTACCACCCACTACTGTACAACATTATGATTAGGCCAACTGTAAATCTATTCACCCAGATTTCAACTTTTCATGAAAAAGTCCCTTGAGGGCTTCCAAAACAGAGCAATTTACCTTTGTCCCTGAAAAGGCCCTAAACGGGTTATCCTGGAAGACCCACTCTAAACTCCATATATCAATCCATTTAAGATGTTCCTTTCTTTATACTCATTACAGTCCTTTAAAAAATTGTCAGTCCCAACCATTTTCCTCATTAATGAATTAAATTCAAACACAATCATATTACCTATATGAATCAACTTTCCAAATCCATTGAATACAAAATATTTTAGTATTCCTTCACACTCAGATAACTCCATTTTAGAACTTACAAGCAAAGCCCTAGCTAAACTTGGTAAGGAGGCATTTTCTAGTATAAAACATTTCTCAACATTTGGTCAGGTTTTATACTCCTAGACAGTAAATGTTTTTTTTTCAGGGAAATTCCCTCTTAAAATCCTTCCAGGACTCTGTAAATAAGAGTTTGATTAATGTAACCACATCGCCAATCTAGAAATTAATACCTTAACTAATTTTTCTCTTTATTTAGGGCAAAAAACCAACAGGTTTCCTTGGCGGCAAAATAGTCCTGTATGGCTAATGAGCCAAAAGTATATATGAATTCTTTTTTTCACACTACAAACCCCCCCACCTCCACCACCCTTCAATCCAAAGCCAAATTACATCCTGCGCAGCTTAATCACGTGGCAGAACAAGACTTATACAGCAATATCTGATCAATTTAACAATATGTTTCTGTGTGTATAAGTTAACTGAGTAATGAAGGCTGAATAATCACATAAACAATATTTATAATTGTTTTTCTACTTTACAAGTCTCACTAAAACTAATATAATTGATATTTATTCTTTAAAACAAAATTTCTTCTCTCCAGACATGCTAACTTTGATTATGCAACTTTGCAATAATTACAATAAAAGATGGTTGCATTTTTTTTATATTCTTTATCACTTTCAAACCATAAACCCTCGTTGTGAAAATCTGGTAGCAAACACAAAAAGATATGTGCATTGTGAATATTTATAACTTAGCACTGGAAGGTGGGGAGGTTGTGAGATCACACTCCACCCTCCTCTCACGTCAGGGACTAAATGCCAATCGTGGAGCAGAATTATCTGTCCTCCTTGTTCTGCTATCATAACCAGTTTTGTGGTTTACTGTGATTTAAAAATGCAGTTTTGAATTGTATTGTAAATTGCATTTCAATTACTATTGTGTACAATAAATATTAAATAAAAATATATCTTTTAAATTTTAGAAAAATGTCATTATTAATGGAGGGTTGTTAAACTTCAGAATCTGGGTAGATTTTAAAAAAATATAAATCCTTAACTAACATAAATGAAATCTGATTATTT
>NW_025786608.1:0-15370 GCF_021130785.1 Homalodisca vitripennis
ATAATTCAGGTACAACATTTAGGCAAGTTATAGATGTTAACTTTACAAATATATTTGTTCAGAATGATAAAGTAAACTTATTAAATTACATTTGTCTCTCCCTTCACTCGTGAAATCTATTGAATATTCGTATGTGACAGCAATTGTAATATCCAATAAACTTATTTAATTGTTTAGAAATCCTCAATTACTAAATGCATCCACAAATAGGCTATATATAGTTTTATCGACATACACTCAGGCACATGTATAGAATAAAAACTATTAATAAATAAAACATATTTGAACTGTGAACTCAGACATATTAAAAAACATTTACTTTTTATTTTTCTATAGTTCATATGTTTTAATTAAAGTGGGATTTCATGATTCATATATTATACGCAATAAGCATTGTGACTTGCTTATTCGCATACGGCTTGAATTGATTAAAGTTAATGATTACAACGGAACTATTGTTACTTTACTTATATGTAACGGACATAAATTGTTATAAATATCATTGACATAAAATATGAGTATTATTGCTACCATGGCAAAGATAACAAAAATATTTTAACAGTGTATTCAAACCGTGAAGAGAAATGTACCGATTACATAAAGGAGTGTGTGGTTATTGGAAGCGTGTACAGAATATAAGACAGCACATATTCATGTTACTCGTTAACTTTACCTGAGATATTTGAATCTGTTAAATTTTCAAATTAAGGTCCTATTACATTTTTCTAACCAAAATAATAGTAGTATGTAAACATTCCCAACATTTATTTTCAATATGAACTATTCATTTGCAAATACGATGTTAATATATATAGTTTTTTTTAATAATTTTATAAATATACATATAAATACTATATATATTTTAGGTTACAAAACGGCAGGAAACTTTAATTATCATCAGAAAGAAACCATAGTTTTAAACTAAAATTTCACATATAAATAATGATATTTGTTCATTTAAGTTCCATATTATTATGACAGTGACTAAGTTAAAAATAATTAAAGTAAAATTGTATTATATTGCTGTAAAATGTACTGTATGCTTTAAACTTTAAAATGCTCTCGGTTTTTGATTCAATGAATACTAATGAGAAATTATAGTACACAATACCGATATCTCAAGGAGATAAGAGACCGGTTTAGTAAATCTGTCACACTTTATTTGATCTTTAATTTAAACAGCCTTTACCTCGAGACAACAAAGGGCCTTAAATCTCATTCAAGTCAGGAGATAAATTGACTTTGATTCGCTTCCTGTCCCCATGGTGGGTGGCTATTATATTGTTCTCACGACAATAAAGTGAAATGTGCGTATGGTGCAAACATAATTACAACAAAAAAAACTTACATACACATACAAATACATATACATATTTGGTTTTGGTTGATATACTCAATTATCAGAAAGTTAGTAGGAAAACAATATTAATTTAATAATGTGTGTATGACTCTGAGGTAGAAACTAAGTATACGAGTAGTAATAGCATTTTTAACACTTTTGCTTGCGATTTAGCTATTTATATTGTTTATCTTATTAAGGCTCACACTTTTCGAGATTGAAACGCGTTGGTGCTGAATAGTATTAATACTCTCATGAATAAGCCATTCAAGAAATAACACATATTGTAGCACACAAATCTATATATAATATACCTGTACCTCTGACGAAAATTGTACTGTATAATATATTAAGGGCAATACGAAAAAGTTGCATCACCGTATTTTATATTTGAATAGACACTATAGGCAAGTAAATATAAATTTGGAATAGTTATTATTTTGTAATTATTTATTTATTATTTGCATTGCACAAATAGTAATTTTTTCTGAAATACCGTAGAAATACGCCAAACGACAAAAAAGAAACATAATAAAACACACAGAGAATAGCAATTTTTCAGAACTTCTAAATTACAGCAACTGACCAAACTAGCAGTTCTAAACTAGCAGTTTATTGTAGGTTCCGCAAGTTATTTTGGTAGGCATTGCACTTGTATGAGCACTTCTAGTTCGAGTGAATTACATTTCCGACGCCAATTTTAAGTTTTTCATGTTACCCCGCGATTAATAAAATCGATCAAAAAGTGTATATTTATGGCCATTGTAATTGACTCCAGTCTTAGACTTTTTCCTTCCATAAGTTACTTTGCCTTGTTTTCCCGGAAAAGAAAAATGTTTATACATACACAGATCTGAGAGCATACTTCTGTCAAAAGACAAACAAAAATGAGTTTTTATTATAGTCTTTAAATACATGGTAAAGGTTTGATAGTAATTTTGTATTTTATACCTAATACCGAAATATTTGTGAAACATTTAACAATTAAAAGTATACTTTTACTATTACAAATATTTTTATCTCGATATTTTCTTACTCCGTGCTCAGTGTTCTTGTTATTAAGCTCATCACATGTTTTTCCCACTATTAAAGAAAAATGAATTGAAATTAGTGGTTAATATAATTAAATACATGATTTTGCTGTAATAACAAATGTTTACACATATAGCACTTGATTACATTTAACAGGCTCTTTAAATTAATATTTTTACAATATTAGACAACCAGTGGGGTGTAGTCCGGAGGGATTTTTGAAATAAGAATAGGCATATATTTTATACCAGGGACTCTAAGAATGTCCAT
Organism: Homalodisca vitripennis; assembly: GCF_021130785.1. Taxonomy (NCBI): domain Eukaryota; kingdom Metazoa; phylum Arthropoda; class Insecta; order Hemiptera; family Cicadellidae; genus Homalodisca; species Homalodisca vitripennis. Next base: position 2,642 of record NW_025786608.1, read on the forward strand.
GTAAAATTTCAAGTATAGTATTTAATATTTTATGCGTGAATACAAACAGCTACTTTCGCATTTAATAGTTTTTTTTTGGGATTAGGATGTGCAAAATTGAAAATCTAACGATCGATCTGTTTTTAACATACCTTGTGGACAGTTTGCATGTCATCAGCGTACTTCATCATCAAAACCAATATTACGCATATTATATTTTATATGATATAGAAGACATTTTAAAATTACATATTATGTTGAAAATGTGATTTCATGCAAAGTGCCAGTTTTAAAACTAATGTTTTCCGCTACTTTCTGCGATTAGAAAAATCAGAGTGAAGAGTAAATAAATTTGTCAGTAAGTATTATGAACAATTCTAAATGTGTGAAACTCCATCCATCCTCGATATATCCTATGAAAAATCAGGCTTTCACCGCGAAAATGGTCCATCAATAAATTTGATATTGCCTTCTTAGAAATTGAACGTTTGAAATTCTATATCTGATTTAGTTTTTTAAGCTATATCAAGCGTAGGACAGACAGATAGAGTGTCCATTTTTCTACAGATTATTGAAAGGTAAGAGGCTTTTATATCATAATTTTTTATCAACTACACCTATTACTTATACTTTTGTGAAACTGTTTATATAATCGTTTGAGTTTGTAAAACATGTTTAGTGTTGGTCAAAACAAAGCGAACTGCCGAGTCAGAAACCATAATGAATACTTGATCTATATCACCCTCTGATTCACACACTAATGCAATGATTACTTTATCTTTTGCTACTATAAGCTACTTTTTTCTCATCAAATACGCTAATGAAATAAATATATACTGAATTAATATTGAGCTCAATTCATTCTTGAGGTATCCATCGGACAGAAAACGTAGACAGACAGAATAAAGGTTATTTTTCTCCTTTAGAGGGATTGAACTAAAGAAAGTGCAATTTTTTAAGTTGAGTTTAGTTTTGTGTCAATCTATTTTCTTTAAAGGATTTAGTTTAATTTTAACATCAGACTATAATGGTTCCCATTTTAGGAGAATCCGTTTAGTTATTTTATTTTAAGATTGAAATATAATAGTTTGATAACGATTTATGATTTTAAGTATAGATAATTTTTGTACCTTGCAGAATAGAATGCCCGTAAACTTTGATTACTTTAATTATTAAATACTTATTGGTATCGGTTATCGTATTATGAAAAAAACAAAAGATTGTTTTCAAAAAGATAATTGTTTGAAAAAAAAATCGGTTTTAAAAATAGAATTAAAATATAGCAAATTCATTTTAATTAAACTGGGCGTTAAAAACTCAAAATTTAAAAAAGCATAGGACCGAGGGCATTATTCTGAACCTTTTAATGAAATGAAGAATATTATGTTCAACTACCAAACAAATACGTAATCACAATAAAAAACGTTAAACTAAAATTTCCAATGTATGAGGGTATCCATTAAGTATCTATTCATAGTTTTAGAATTGTAAGTGAGAGGTGAGGTGAGGGAGGGGATTAGAGAAGGGAGGAGAAAATTATGGAGAATTATGCTATCGGTCTATATTAACATATTACATATTTTAAAATAATTTTTTAGATAACCGCTAAAACTAGACAACAACCTTTTTATTAATTAACTAAATATTAATTCTAAAGTAGAATATTGAAATCGTGATATTTTTAAAATTGTAAAAAAATCGTTGTAGTTATCAATATACGTAAAACTATTAAATATTTATTTATAAACCAACCATGATGAAGTAATTGTCCCATTAATATTAATTATGACGTTACTCCACCAGTGTTAAAAAAATAAGTGATGTTCGAGGTTAAATTTTTTGACTAATAAATGAACAAAGACCACGGTCCTGTTGGGACAATGAATCTGTAACTGTCACTGAATCACCATGAAACCAAATTAAACAGATTATGGTTCTACACGGACCCGTTTGAAAGCCTATAATATTGTTTTGAACACATATATGACAAAGACTGCAGTTAGCCAGGCCCATCATCTAAGACTGTTTACTGAATCACCAGTTATACTTTACGCGATCCCGTTGAAAGCTTGTAACAGTATTGCTTTAGCAACACATGTGATAAAGACTGCAGTTAACACAAGGCCATTCCCTGTGACTGTCACTGAATCACCAGTTTAATGAAAAGACTTTACACGACCGTTTGAAGCTTGTAAACAGTATTGTTTTGACACACATGTGACGAAGACTGCAGTTAGCAAGGCCATTAATCTGTGACTGTCACTGAATCACCAGTTATGACTTTACGCGACCCCGTTGAAAGCTTGTAACAGTATTGCTTAGCACACATGTGATAAAGACTGCAGTTAACAAGGCCATTAATCTGTGACTGTCACTGAATCACCAGTTTATGACTTTACACGACCCGTTGAAAGCTTGTAACAGTATTGCTTAGCACACATGTGATAAAGACTGCAGTTAACAAGGCCATTAATCTGTGACTGTCACTGAATCAACCAGTTATGACTTTTACACGACCCGTTGAAAGCTTGTAACAGTATTGCTTAGCACACATGTGATAAAAGACTGCAGTTTTAACAAGGCCATTAATCTGTGACTGTCACTGAATCACCAGTTATTGACTTTACACGACCCGTTGAAAAGCTTGTAACAGTATTGCTTAGCACACATGTGATAAAGACTGCAGTTAACAAGGCCATCAGTCTGTGACTCTCACTAAATCACTAGTTATGGTACTTTACACAGCCCATTAAACGCCTGTTACAGAATTGTTTTTGTCATACACATGATAAAGATTGCAGTTAGCTAGGTTATCAAGTTGAGTGTCACTGAAATCACTTGGTACAGTATTATTTTATTTTTACCCAAAAAATTCTTAAATATCAAATATAAACATAGATTTGTATAAGATGTTTTTAACTACGTCCCTCTTGGTAAATAAATAATTTTGGATTATTGGAAAATATTTTTTTAATTTTTGTTATTTACTAACGATATTTAAAGTGCATTAACCTGTTTTCATATAGATCAAGTGCAGAGTAGTAAACATAATTACTTGAACATTCTTGTTCTACTTAAGTCTATTATGTCTCATGTATGACATTATGAAACGAAACTATCATAGTAACATTCTATTGTTTAATTAAAGAGAGATTTAAACATAAACTTTACAAATGAAATAATTTAATATTGATATACAATAGATATAATATTTTATAGATATAAAAGACATTGAGATTTAATTTAGTTCTACATAGTCTCGGATCGCAACGGAGAAAACTCTAAAGGCAAAACACAAAATAAATAGTTTTTATTTTTAATATGAGATGGAAAAAGGAACATCAGCAGTTTAATCCTTTAGAAAGAAACCAAGAAATTAAAGAAAATGTTCTTTTTCTTTTTGTTATTTATAAATTTACGATATGTATTTTAAAATCAAGTATGTTTTATATCAACATAATTCGTGTTATAAGATATCTATAGAAATTAGCTAATTATACCTTAAGTTATTATACAGTAAAAAACTTCAAACTTCATGATATCATTTATAGTTGTATTCAAAGCAATTTCATCGCACCTTTTTCTAGGAAAACCAGTCCAACCAAACTTTTTCAAACGTACAATGGTAAATTATCGTTGGCGTAGTATACAAGCAGTGTTAATGAAGTAGTGTTAGAGGAATGTCAATGTGTTTCAGAGAACCCAAGCTAAACGCGATGTGCCGGGTGCGGATTATACCGACTGTTGATGTTTGCATATCAGATAAACTACTCGACCCTATGTGTAATTAAGTGGGTTGAATCATGAAAACACCTCAACGGTATCCTTCTTATTCTTCATTTTATATAACACCAATTATTTCCATAATTTACCTTAGCTTGAATTCAAATTACGGTTATGCTTTAGATATTAAAATTAATTTAAGTTATATATTATAATAGTATTTTAAAGTATGTAATATTTAAGATTTATAATACAGTATATAATACGTTTATAGTTCACTTAGTGAGGAAGGAAAAGTAAACCCCATTTCTCATGTAATTTCGGTGTGTAATATACTCTTAAGAAGTAAACTTTGTTTATGTGATCGAGGATATTGTGTAAATTTTTTAAAATGAAAGTGAACAATCATGGTTTAAACGTTATCCTACTGCATATTTCAAAGAAAAGGTACATTTTCACAGCTTTTTTGTAGCCGTGGTTAATTATTAGAAGTGCCTTTGGCCTTCCAGAGAGTAGACATTGCATCGTTAAGAGGATTTTCAGCCAGGCTTTTTATTTGTTTTAAATTAGCTAGCTAGATCTATTTATGTGTTCAGAGTTTTAAAACCCATTTAATCTTCATATAATTGCCTAATTTCAATTAATGAAATTTAAAGCGATGTGATCACTGTTTTCTTCATTTTCTCGATAGATATCGCATGAGCACAACGTTTTATGCAATTGCGCAGTGTAGCGGGTACTGATAAACAAATCAAGCACACCGAGCGTGCCTGTTGCTTGGATGGTAAACCGCTAAGCCATTTTATCCTTCCTTACAAGTGGCCCGCATACCCAGCCACTGATGGTGGTTTGGAAGTCACCTTTAAGCCGTTGGTCCGTAGGTTAAATGTTAGAGGACATCATAACCGCAACTTCGCCTGGTAATATAAGATTTTCTTTACAATACTTTTCTTAAGTACAACCAAGTTTAACATTAGATGGAATATCTCTTCGTAGACTAAAACATGATCAAATACAGCACTGGTATTACCTAGCCTGTCAACGACACCTTAATATTTAGTTGGTAATAATCCTATACTTTCGATATAGTACACAACATGCATTTGAAATCAAAATTTGTACAACACCAATGTAACAGTTAGTGTGTACCGTATGACGATAACACATGGGGGTGGTGACTTCTGAGGTCGTAGTAACAAATACTAGAAATACAAAGTTTACTTATAAGTTCAGTTTTAATTACGAAAACTTAAAAGCACCACTTTTAGATGGTAAAGGAAAATTTATATAATGCCACGTTGCTGCCAATTAGAATATAATAACTAAAAAGTATATCTTCTAGGTGGGCCTAAAATATCCAATGTTCTATTGATTTATGCGTACGACGTTTTACTATACAAAACAATAATATTTCACTTCCCTTCGCAATAGGTAGACTCACAACCCGGGTGTCGGCGTCTTGGCACGAGACATTGAAGCTGTAGTCTAAGAACGGTTATTTCTAGAAGAGGAGTAGAAGTTGGGAAGTGGTAGCCATCTATTCAAACAACACGTGAGATACATCAGCTACGTAAACTCGCCTAAAACAAATTCGCGACGGTATTAGCCATTTAATGATACAAATTACTATTTATAACAACGTGCTCGTCGCCATAAGGACGACGCCACCTCCTTTATCTATCTCCATCAAGCAAATAAAAGATCTTCAAGGGTAAGTTACTTTACTATTCACATCTTTATTTTACGTTACATTCATTTTTTACGTTTGGCATCAAAGGGCTAATTTAACAATACGAAAAGATAAATTTTACTTACGGACAAAGCGCGCGAGGTCTGATCGGTTACGTAGTTGGGCTGCTACAAAGGGTTTGAAGAAAAAAAAATTCATACGCGTGCCAATTAGGTAGTTACTCCGCCCAATAATTTAGTTCCGGAACATTGGATGTAAAATAATATTATATTATACTGGCTGATTAGGTTGCGAAATTTACATTGTATGAAATTTTAATTAACTAATTTACGGTAAAGAATATCCCCCCTGTTTTTGATTTCGCAACCTAGTTAGTCGCTTTACTTTAAACATATTCTAAATGACAAACTTAATTCAACCTTTTATTCATTACATAAATTCAAATTCAACCATAACAGTACGATAGCGCGGGGTTTCAAAAATTTCCTATGAAATCCGCTAGATCGCATGCCAATGCAGTTCTATTACCGCTCGCTTAGGGACCAAAAATAGAAAAATCAATTTGGGCAAACTATTTTCATGCAGTGCACGTTGCAGCGTTTTAGAATTTGCGGGTCGTTGCAAGAATAAGGGCATTTAAGGCGATTAAATCGTAAAACAAGTGTAGTGTAGTGTTTTGTTATATAGGCGCCACATTAATACTTCTTTTTGCATTCATACCAGTGTTTTGTGTATAGTGTTGTGCCATTAAATACCCTGAGACTTGCGGACAAGCTACCAATATGGATCGAATACTTTGGAATGCAACGTCCCCTCACGAGAAGCTAAGTCTCACATTTCGTATTAATACTGCATCACTCTTAATATATATATTTACATACAACATCCTATACATCTTACATCTACATGAATTTTAACACTTCAAATATATCTACAAAATTCAAAATTCAACATTTCGGCATACCTACAAAACACAGACAATTTTTTCATATTTGGTTCCCTCATTACAAACAGTCAGGATCAACTTTGTCTCATTTCTTTACACTAAGTCTATTTACAAATTCTTTTTCTATATTTTATTTCCATTGACACATTCGTTAAGAATTCACCAAACAGTTAACTTCCTGGATTTTATCTTATCTTTTAAATTTGGCAGCAAGTGGTTCCTTAAGCTAGGGATGCTACAATTTTTTTTTATACAGAACAGGTCTTAATTAATTCAATTTTAAAATCTACAATATGAACCTTTTTTACATTCAAAACATTTTCAGTGTGTTGTACAATACAAGTTACAGGGCTTAAAAAATATAAAATTCTATAAATTCCTACATATTTTGGTGCTAATTTTTGCACAAAAACTTTTTCTACCTTATTGCTTAAATAGTGGGTTCTAATCCATACTAAGGAATGCAACTTAAAGGGATGTTTTACATTTTGCTCTGAGTACTTTTGTCTAATTACTGTTATGTGCTATACTCCTTTTTACATTCACCACAGCTCTCTTTAAATTGTTTACAACAGTTTCCTTGGACAAATTCTCACCAATTAGATCATTTAGCTTCCATAAATTAGATAAAGCATTATTACAGGAATGATTAAACATTAAATCAAAGGCAGCAAAACCTGTGCTTTCATTATGGGCGGTGTTTAAACTTAATTGTATATAGCCTAGGTCATTATCCCAATTACTATGACAGTTGTGATAGAAACTACGTAATAATGTAGATATGTTTCTAATATGCCTTTCTGATTGATTTCCATTAGCCCTGTAAGGCGCTAGTCTACGGTGTTCAATAAAATTCTTAAATAAGAACTTCTTAAAATACAGTGATGTAAAATATGCGGCATTGTCTGACACTATTATTTTAGGTACAGAAAAGTTGTTTAAAAACTATGCGGTCTAATTTATTACATATTTCAGCACTCTTTACATTCCCTCAAAGGGATTAGCCATAGAAATTTACTGGCGGCATCTACAACTACAAGTAAATATACATTGCTGTTTCTAGTTCTCACTAAGGGACCTAAGAGATCTATGAATAAACAATCCATATTGTTCTTAAATGGCACAGATACTAATTCGCCTTCATATTTTCTTTGGCACACTTTACTCATTTTACAAACATTACATGCTTTCACTTTTGCCTTTATAATTTCGTCTAAATCAGGTCTATAAAAATACTGATTAATTTTTCTTTGCGTTCTAGCAATGCCTAAATGACCTCCTATTAAAGAACTGTGGAAGAATTTCATATACTAAAATCAATTAACTGTACAGGCAAAAATATCTTACTCTTACTTTTTACATTCCTTTTGTACATCAGTAAATTGTTTTTCTATAAAATAACATAAAATTGTTTACTATTGCTTTTTTACAGATTGAATGATTCGCTGAGCTTCTTTATCTTGAAGTTGATATTTTTCTAAATCTTTTTAAACGCTAATGGCAAATCATTAATTAACAACCACAAATTATCCTTGTTATTGCACTTATTATTTATCTGCATTTTAGGCTTTACATTAGATGTTCGTTTACATGTTTGCCTTCGGGAGGAGTTTGAATAGCAGAAGGAAATCGATAATCTATTTTTATCCTAGTCTGGATCGTTCCGGCAGTCACTGGGGCTCGGATCAGCTGTTCCCGTTGACTCGCCCCCTCAAACATACGTGAAAGGGCGTCTGCCAGCGCATTATCGGTGGAACTTTTAAATTCCACCTCAAATGGCAAATTCAAAATCCTCTCGATCCACCGGGCAAGTCTTCCTACCTTCCTTTTTGGTGATTGAGGACATAGGATAAAGCTTGGTTATCAGTTATTAATTTAAAGGTTCTTACTTCTAAAAATTCGTGCCATTTTTTCTATGCAAATTAGTGCACTCAAAGCTTCTTTTTCATAAACAGTATATTTTAATTCGGGCATCAGTAAATTTCCTAGAGTAATAGGCTATTGGCATTAATTCATTTTGGTCGTTTTCCTGTAACAAACAACCACCTGCGGCTATTCCACTAGCATCTGTCATTACTATAAATTGCTTTGAAAAATCGGCTAACTGGAGTATTGGAGGATTCATTATAGCTTCTTTTAACTTTACAAACGAATCTTGACATTTCACTTGTCCAAACAAATTTAGCGTTTTTCCTTCTTAAACGATTTAAAGGATTACATAATTCGGCATAATTATTTATAAATTTTGAAAAGAAATTGGTCATACCTAAAAACTGTGAAATTTGTTTGGCGTTCTTAGGCGGCATAAATTCTCTTATACTCCTTGTTCGCTCGGGATTTATAGTTACTGTATTATTTTTTATTAAGGTTCCCCCAAAAAGGAGATTTCCTCAAAACAAAACTTTGCTTTCTCTAGGTTTGCCGTTTAAGCCATGTTTGCTTAGTCTATTTACAATCTCTCTGACATGTACTAAATGCGAAATCGAGGTCTTTACTGTACACTAAGATATCATCACAAACATTTATCACATATTTAAATTTTATATTGTCTAGGACTTTATCCAGATAGGCGGAACAATACAGCACTACCCAACATGTAAACCAAAGGGTACTCGTTTTAAATTTATATTTACCAAATATAGTGCTAAATGAGGTAAGATCTTGACTATCAGGTGTTAATGGACATTGCAAAAAACTTTTTCTTAAATCTATTATTGAAAAATATTTGGCTCCACTAAGATGTTGATAATAATTATTTAAATCACCAATGGGAAAATTCAATTTTTCTGTAACTTTTTATTTAATTCGGTATAATTGACTACAAGTCTGTCCTTTTTTTTGGTTAAAAAAGGCTGGACTGGAGTAAGGCTGAAGTACTGGGTTCAATTATTCCTTGGTCCAACCGATCCTGTATTATTGTTTTAATCTTATTTACAGTAGGAGGGCTCATAAAATAAGGCCTAATATTTACAGGTGTGGGGTCCATTTAGAACTAATCTCACTTCCAAATCTAGAGCCTCTCCTAATTTTGGATTAAAAAACATTTGGAAAATCCCCTATAAGGTTTTGTATATCTCAGCCTCAGCTCTAGTGGCAAACCCTATTTTTTACATCAATGCTGTTTACTTCATGTTCAAAAGGCTGTTGTCTGACAATAGTTATTTTTCTCATTACAATTGAATTTAAAATAACATGAATCTCCATCAAGATCTAAAAAAATTAATTTGCCATTAGTTTATAAATGGGTTTTCCCAATACAATGTCCCATTTTAAATTATCCAATACAATAAAATTTTTACTTTCCAACAAAATTTAGAAATTTTTATCTTAGCATAACAGTAACCAAAAACATTTTATTTCAGGTGTTATTTGCAGCAAAACATTCCTATCATCTGACTTCATTAATTTAGAAACATTTTTATTCAACAATAGGCTATCATAAAATTCTTTACTCATTATATCTCTTGTAGCACCAGTATCTAATAAGCAGTTTGTTTTTACATTTTTACCCACTATAGCTTCAATTAAAGGCATATTGTTACACTGTCTAACATTTAGTCTTAAATTAGGTTTTCTATAGTTTAATTTACTCAAATTTTTAATTACCTTACCATAGACTCTCATAAAATAGTGTTTTTTCTTTTCTTACTGCCTTACTATTTATAAAATTATTATTTCTTAGACTTCTGAAACCGGGGAGGGATATTTTTCAGGTGTTGTGGTGTAATACCACTCCCCTGTCAACTAGTTTTTTGGATTCCTAAAACAATTTTTTGCTAAGTGACCAGGCCTATTACAATTGAAACATAACTTTGGGTTTTTGACAGTAGGCCTACTTTTTCTAAGTTCAAACATGTGGTGGATACATGTTGTTAACATATGTCTTACTTAAATTGGTCCCTTAAGTTATCATTAAAGGTTGTATTGTTACTAGCTATACACACATTTTCCAAATCTGTAAAACAAATGGGATTGTTTTCAAAAATTAACTTATTTCTATCTGTAGGCTTAATACCTCTTTTTATACAAGTTACCAAGTCCTGTTCACTTATGTTACACAATAAAACTTGACTGAGCTCTTTGATGTCATAGATGTATTCATACAGTGGCTCATCAAACCTTTGTGGCCCATAAACTAAATCTAGTCTCAGTCTTTCAATTAGGCCTAACAGGGATAAAAGCACTAATTAATTCCCTGTGTAGATAGTTGACATTGGGCATGATAGACTTTACACTGTATTATTTTTGCTAAAAGTGGACCTTTTTGCATAACATGGTAACAATGCTAAAATTTCATTTTCTGATAGGCTAGTTTCACATTTTAGTTTTAACAAAGTTTTTCAAAAAGTTTATTAGCTCAGGTACTACTAAGCCATTTGTTACTGTAAAATTTTGTAAAATAACATTCTACAGGGTTGTTTAACTTATTAAACATATTTAAACCAGACATAGGTTGACTAATACAATCATTGTTTGCATTATAAATAGGCATTATAGGCAAAGTGGGGGTACTGGCAGTAGGCTGTGATAATGTTGGTGGTTGTACAGAAATAGGGCCTATTTGTTCTTTCACTGCCTGTTCCATAGCCTCATCTTGTTCTAATGATTCATTTAAATTGGCTTCTAACACTTTAAGCTGTTCTAGGTTCACTGTAGGTAGCAAGTTTTTAGCTAACTGTTGTTCAAAATTTACTAGCCTACACTTTAAAGCTGATAAAGTTTCACTATGTACAGAACTTAGTTCTAGCTGGTTGTCCTAAAAATAAACGGTTTATTAAATGTTTACCACTTTTCTTGGAATTTGGTGATTTCTAAAAGGTGAACTAGCACTGTTCAATTCACTGCACCCATGTTCTAATAATATCACTTTTTCACTGAGAAGTTTTACTTCCTGATTGTGGTCTATTTTTAATAGGCTACTAGGAGTAGGTAAAATATTGTTTCTCAAACACACTGTCTTAAGGACTTTCTGAGTTCATGTACTGTACTGTCACTATTTAATTTAATACCTCTAGATATCAGTTCAAATACCAACTCATCTTTAGACAAAATATTCTATTTTAATGGCAGGCATTGTGGCGTTTTCACTCAGTTTCACCCAGTTGATGGCAGAGTAAGGCACATCAATAGCAGAGTTTGCGCAATAAAATTATGTGTACCGTATGACGATAACACATGGGGGTGGTGACTTCTGAGGTCGTAGTAATAAATACTAGAAATACAAAGTTTACTTATAAGTTCAGTTTAATTACGAAAACTTAAAAGCACCACTTTTAGATGGTAAAGGAAAAGTTATGTAATGCCACGTTGCTGCCAATTAGAATATAATAACTAAAAAGTATATCTTCTAGGTGGGCCTAAAATATCCAATGTTCTATTGATTTATGCGTACGACGTTTTACTATACAAAACAATAATATTTCACTTCCCTTCGCAATAGGTAGACTCACAACCCGGGTGTCGGCGTCTTGGCACGAGACATTGAAGCTGTAGTCTAAGAACGGTTATTTCTAGAAGAGGAGTAGAAGTTGGGAAGTGGTAGCCATCTATTCAAACCAACACGTGAGATACATCAGCTACGTAAACTCGCCTAAAACAAATTCGCGACGGTATTAGCCATTTAATGATACAAATTACTATTTATAACAACGTGCTCGTCGCCATAAGGACGACGCCCACCTCCTTTATCTATCTCCATCAAAGCAAATAAAAGATCTTCAAGGGTAAGTTTACTTTACTATTCCACATCTTTATTTTACGTTACATTCATTTTTTACGTTTGGCATCAAAGGGCTAATTTAATAATACGAAAAGATAAATTTTACTTACGGACAAAGCGCGCGAGGTCTGATCAGTTACGTAGTTGGGCTGCTACAAAGGGTTTGAAGAAAAAAAAATTCATACGCGTGCCAATTAGGTAGTTACTCCGCCCAATAAATTAGTTCCGAAACATTGGATGTAAAATAATATTATATTATACTGGCTGATTACGGTTGCGAAATTTACATTGTATGAAATTTAATTAACTAATTTACGGTAACAAGTTGGGATGTGACTCATTAAGAATAGCACAATAGCACTATGTGCTATAGTTTTAGTTCATGAATCAGGTACTTGTCCATTCAGAGCTTGCAGTTAAATCATGTAGGGTATTCGTAATTTCAAGGAAATTAGATCATCAGTGACAAGGATACAATTAGACCGTATACGAACCGCTGATACACTAATCCAGCAGGAATATCCATGCTGGCATCAGCCCTTTTTATGGGTGCCAAAAAAATGGGTTCCCCCCCCATTGGATAGCGAAAAATACGGTACATTACCTCCGAATTTTTTATTTAACTGCTGAAACCCGATTTGCCATCGAAATTTTGGAATTAGGCTCATCTTT